>NC_084744.1:15274268-15321768 GCF_033978785.1 Entelurus aequoreus | reverse complement strand
CAATATGCATATCTGCCTAAGCATATAGTACTACAACGGCTCTAGTCAGGGCAATGCACACCTGGCTTACCGAAACCGATTCCAAACCAACGATGGTGAGAGTACTGTTGGCAGACATGTCGAGAGCTTTTGATGTAATTGACCATGGGATCCTGATGCAAAACATACTGGACCTAGGACTGTGCCCATATCTGACAGCCTGGCTACATAGTTACATCTCAGGAAGGAGACAAAGAGTGGTGGCAAATGGAGCTCACAGCCCCTGGATTGAAGTTACATCTGGGGTGCCACAAGGGGGTGTTGTCTCCCCATATGTCTTCCTCCTTTACATGGCCACCCGGGATGCTGTGTTTGAGGACACCCTTGATGTCGGATATGCAGACGACATCGGGCTATCGAGAGCGATCCCCATATCCAGCATCATGTCAGACACAACGATGTGCCAGGAGGCACAAAGGCTGGATGAATGGGCAGCAAATAAGAAAATGATACTCAACGGGAAAAAGTCGGTAGAACTCCGGATATGTTTTGCCCGAAATCCATCACAACCTCCTGCACTGATGTTGGGGGGGACAGGAGGTCCCTGTCGTGGAAACAACAAAGTACCTGGGTTACCACCTCGATCAAAACCTGACTGGAGATGTGCACATCGAGAAGGCAATAAAAACCGCCTCCAAGCGGCTGCACTACCTCACAGTCATGGCGAGACATGGACTACCTGCACACGACCTTGTTACCATCTACACCACTCTCATCAGGCCGTGTCTGGAATATAGCTCAGTGCTCTTAGTGGGCTGCTCCAAAAAACAACAGGCAGAGCTAGAGCAAGTCCAGAAACGTGCCTGTAAAATCATTACGAGGAGAGCTGGAAACATCTCACAACCCCTATCATCACTCCAGACCAGGAGAGAGGAGGCTGCAGTGAAGCTGGTCAGGGATATGCATGATGAGCAACACCCTCTGCATGACCTGCTACCTCCGACACGAGGCAGCCGCACTGCCAGGACATTGAGGAACCAACATAAGCTGGCTGAGCCCAAAGCCAAGACAAAGAGACTTAAAAACTCTACCCTGCATACTGCAATTAAACTGTATTATGACACTATCTAATTAAATAAGTAATACAGTCATATACCAGAATGCTAATAGTTTCCATGCTGCTGTTGCCCTGAAAAAGTTTTTTTTTTTTTTTTTAAATATAAAATACTGTCTGTTCTTTTCATTTTTTTTATCTTTGTTTGTTTGATATTCATTGTAAAGTTCAGCTGTTTTTTCAGTGGGGCCCTGGCTCCACTGCAAGCATGAATAAATAAAGTCAAGTCTAGATACGCTACTGTACTTGGTATCATTACAGCGGATGTCAAGTGTAGATCCACCAATGGCGTTTGTTTACATTGTGACGCCGGTGAGCTACGATGTGTAGTGAAGCATGTTTAGCTATTCCTCGTCCTGCAGGGATGATACTTGTAAGAAACGTACTTTATTTGTCGCCATGGAGGCGAGGATTAGTGATTTAGAAGTAGCTAAAACACTGCCGACTGGGGCTGGATGTTAGCCGCTAGCTAGCTAACCATGTCTTAAAGCATCTCTTCCTGAGGGTGTTTCAGTGTTATAACTTCACCTTTATCTTTAGTTTTTAAGCCAAAATGCGTCTGTTCTCCCTTTTCTGTCTACTGGACCGGTACTTTTCAGAGGCGGTATAGTACCGAATATGATTCATTAGTATTGCGGTACTATACTAATACCAGTATACCGTACAACTCTACTGTACACCATAACATTTTCTGAGTTGGGGCCCATTTTTGGATGATTTAACGCTGCAACCCCTCAGTGGAGTTGGGCCGTAGACACAATGTTATCAAAGGTTAGAGCGCTCAACAGCAGACTCACTTCATACTTAGAGCGAAGGTGTTAGATTAATGAACATTCTGAACAATGTCCCTGGACAACCAGGAAGTCATAAAACACGTCCGTATAGCCAAAATGATTGACTTGGGAGTATGCAAACCCCCTTTAAAAGACATCAAGATAAATGTTTTTTTGTGTCAGCTTTACAAATAGTGATTTGTCCTACTGTGTATGTTGCCTGCTGGCTGCCATGTAAGGCAGGAACAATGTGGACCTTTCATTTGCTGTTTATTTTTAGGGATGTATGGCCAGCACGTGAAAACACATGTCCTCCTACACATGTACACAAACATTGTGTATTGACAAAGTCAGTCTGTTCTCTCACACACACACACGCACACACACACACACACACACAAGTACCCGTCTGTTGCTTCTTGTAGATATCTTTCTTCCTGCTTTTGTTCAGTCGTTCTTTCTCCATGGCTGCTCTCAAGGATGCTGGAAGTCCACACTGGTGACATGACATGAGGGGGGGCTGGTTGGTGGAAGTGGCATTAAGAGAGCATACTTCCTCACCCACATCTTGATAACCTTGTTCCTTGTAACGACAATTGGCCGACTTTTCTTTGCTTTCATTTCATTAAGCTGTTGGTCGACAAAAGTCAGCATATTTTTGGAATGAAAACAGTGGCAAAACCTTTCAATTAAAAGCATTGCTGATGCTGGAGATATGAGGTGTTGAGGACATTTTTTCCTCGACTCAGTCCAGACTGTTGGAATTTTACTATAGAAATAGGAGGTTAGGTGGGAGGATGTGCAATCAGCAACTTGTGTTTGATGTCTAGAGTTAAGCTCGGATGTTTGGTTGCTGAATTACTGGAATTTTGTATTACCAATAGGTGGCACAGTGTCAAAAAGGGATGGGCGAAACACTAAAGAAAGAAACAAAAACAAAATAAATTGTGGTAGTCAGTAACAAATTTAATTCTGAGGAAGAAATTTGTTAAAGGCCTACTGAAACCCACTATTACCGACCACGCAGTCTGATAGTTTATATATCAATGATGAAATCTTAACATTGTAACACATGCCAATACGGTCGGGTTAACTTATAAAGTGCAATTTTAAATTTCCCGGGAAATATCCGGCTGAAAACTTCTCGGTATGATGATGTTTGCGCGTGACATCACGGGTTGAAGCAGACATTTTGGAATAGCACGGTGGCCAGCTTAAGTCGTCTGTTTTCATCACATAATTCCACAGTATTCTGGACATCTGTGTTGGTGAATCTTTTGCAATTTGTTTAATGGACAATGAAGACAGCAAAGAAGAAAGCTGTAGGTGGGATCGGTGTATTAGCGGCTGGCTACAGCAACACAACCAGGAGGACTTTGAGTTGCATAGCAGACGCGCTATCCGACGCTATCCGCCGACCGCACCGATGATCGGGTGAAGTCCTTCGTCGCGCCGTCGATCGCTGGAACGCAGGTGAGCACGGGTGGTGATGAGCAGATGAGGGCTGGCGTAGGTGGAGAGTTAATGTTTTTAGCATAGCTCTGTCGAGGTCCCGTAGCTAAGTTAGCTTCAATGGCGTTGTTAGCAACAGCATTGCTCGGCTTCGCCAGGCTGGACAGCATTAACCGTGTGGTTACAGGTCCAGGGTTTGGTTCGGTGTCTCCTGATAGTAGAAGTAATAGTAGTATTGTTGATCTTCTGTCTATCCTTCCAGTCAGGGGCTTATTTCTTCTGTTTCTATCCGCAGCTAAGCACGATGCTATCACGTTCGCTCTGAAGCTAAAGTGCTTCACCGATGTATTGTCATGGAGATAAAAGTCACTGTGAATGTCCATTTCGCGTTCTCGACTCTCATTTTCAAGAGGATATAGTATCCGAGGTGGTTTAAAATACAAATCCGTGATCCACAATAGAAAAAGGACAAAGTGTGGAATCCAATGAGCCCTTGTACCTAAGTTACGGTCAGAGCGAAAAAAGATACACCCTGGCGTCCTGCACTGCACTCTAATCCTTCACTGTCACTTTCCTCATCCACGAATCTTTCATCCTCGCTCAAATTAATGGGGTAATCGTCGCTTTTTCAGTCCGAATCGCTCTCGCTGCTGGTGTAAACAATGTGCAGATGTGAGGAGCTCTTCAACCTGTGACGTCACGCTACTTCTGGTACAGGTAAGGCTTTTTTTATCAGCGACCAAAAGTTGCGAACTTTATCATCGATGTTCTCTACTAAATCCTTTCAGCAAAAATATTGGCAATATCGCAAAATGATCAAGTATGACACATAGAATGGATCTGCTATCCCCGTTTAAATAAGAAAATCTCATTTCAGTAGGCCTTTAAATCATGCTGTACATTTTCATTTCCTAAGCTAACACCTGCATCAGATCAAATATGTTCATTAGTCTGCGGTTAAAAAGGAGTGTTCGCACCTTGGATAGCTGTTGCACCAGGTGTCTTGACATGAATCATGGCTCCAACACGAGACATGTCAATTGAAACAAAGGAGAGAAATATCAAACTTCTTTAGCAGGTAATGTAATGTTGCAAAATATTTTGATTGTTCACAGTCAGCTGTGTCTATAGTCTGGACCAAGTACAAAAAAACCACGTGGCAACGTTGAAAAAGGCAAGCATACTGGAAGACAAAGGAGAAATCAAAGTGTCAAGACAGAAAATGTAAATGTCAGAAAATACACAGCAAACCAAATGGGCGGAAAATGGAGTCACCCTCGGTGACCGAACTGTAAGAAACCACCTGAAGGAAATGGAATTAAAATACAGACAAACTACAGTATATTCCGAACTATAAGCCACACAAATTCTTATTTGTGTGGCTCATATTTATATGTCCATACATATAAATGTATATGTATGGACATATACATTTTGATTTTGTAAATGTTTATTTACATACCTTAAATGGTGCCTTTAACCACGGCAGTAAAACGGCTGATGAAACAAAACAGAAAAGTCATTGACGTCTTTATTCATATTTTATGAGATGAATAAGATTTTTTCCTTTTTTAATAATGTTCAATAGGTTTTTTAGGATTGTTTTTCCTTGTAATCTGTAAACATTTTGAATTTGAACAGTTTCATAAGTGGAGCGGCTTATAGTCTGGAAAATACGGTAAATGAAAGCTGTCATGAACAGCTAGAACGAAAAAAAAAGTTTCTATTGGGCTAAGGAAAAGCAATCGTGGACTATGGATGACTGGATGAAATTCATATTCAGTGATGAATGGCGAATCTGCATTGGGCAATGTGATGATGCAGGAACTTTTGTTTGGTGCCATTTTAATAACATTTAGAGAAGATGACTACCGGAAGAAGATGTGCACATTTTCACCGTCATTGATGATATTGGGCAGCATGTCAGGTATTGGAACTGGGGAGATGGCTGCCATTACATCTTCAATTTAATACACAAGTTTACATTAACATTTTGGACACTTTTCTCATTGCATCAATCGAAAGGAGGTTTGAGGATGATGACATCATTTTTCAAGATGATAATACGTCTCGCCATGGAGCAAAAAATGTAAGAATTTTCCTTGAAGAGAGACACATAAGGTCAATGTCATGGCCTGAAAATAGTCCGGTTCTTAATCCAATTGAAAATCTGTGGTGGAAATTGAAGAAAATGGTCAATGACAAGACTCCAACCTGCTAAGTTGATCTGACAAATTCAATCAGAGAAAGTTGGAGCAAAATTGATGAAGAGTACTGTTTGACACCTGTTAAGTCCATGCCTCAGAGACTGTAGGCTGTTATAAAAGCCACACTGCAAAAACTGAAATCTAAGTAAGATTGAATATCTCAAATAAGGGTGATATTTGCTTATTTTCTGTCTGATAAGATCATTCTTCCCACTAAGCAGATTTTATGTTAGAGTGTTTTACTTGTTTTAAGGGTTTTGGTCCTAAATTATCTCAGTAAGACATTACAGCTTGTTGCTGAGATTTTATGACCTATATTGAGTAAAACATGCTTGAAACTAGAATATCAACTGTTGCAAAGCTGTGTCATCAACACTCACAAGTATAAAACTACTTTTTTAAAGTAATAATTTCTTATTTCAAGCATGAAAAAAAAAAATCATGAATTGTGTCTTATATTAAAACAGATGAAAGCCAAATGGACTTTGCTGTTTTATTTTCAATGAAATAATAGAAAATACGTACTCATATAGTAGTACAGTTATTATTAGTGAGAATATACTTATTTTAAGGTATTTTTGGGTTCATTGAGGTTAGCTAATTTTACTTGTTTTGGAAAGTCTTGACAAGCCAAATTTTCTTGCTCTATTGGCAGATAATTTTGCTTAGTTCAAATAAAATACCCCTAATTTTTGTAGGTTTTTTTCTTGTTTTTGAACACTGACTTTTTGCAGTGCAGAGATGGTGCAACAAAGTATTACTGGCGAGATGTCATCATTTTTTTCACTCTGCTTGAATCTTTGTCATTGCACGAGTACAATGAAATTTTGTTTTCAGCATAAACCTGTTCAAGGTTAGACAAACAAACATTGTACAGGGTTACAGAACAGGAACGCAGATTGTTCGCCGTGATCTGAAAATTAAACTTTTACTGACCGCCACAATTTATTTTCTTGATTCCTTTTAGTGCCAGAAAGTCAGAAAGTTCCCATTTGAAATGTGACTGTAGTTTTGTGTCTTTTATTAAACAACTGAATAAATATCCTCCAAGTCTGGTGATTACGGAATTTTTGCAGGGGGTTGTACAACCAATTCAAAACAGATTACAAAAGCTTCTAATTTTGCGGTTGGCATATGGAGTAACATATTACATAATTCTCAAAACTGTTCTTATATACTTGTTGATTTATTGTTAATACCTGCTTACTCTCTGTTGTAACATGGTTCTATCTACACTTATGTTAAAATTGTTTTGCTCTTAAATCCTCCCTGTGTCCATGGACTTATTTTCTGAGTTGGTAAACAATAACAAAAAAAGGACAAAAGACACAAAAACAGTTTAAATGAACTACACAACCCTTCTAAACACAAGTGTGACTCCCATCCGATTGTACGCCTGCAATGCCTCTTTTTGACCTCCACCCAGCGCCTCACTCACCATTGTGCCTCTCTCTCCTCCCTTCCATTGACTTGCTCAGAGAGGAAGTTGTTCCTTCCACTTCCTTCATCTTCGGGGAGAACAATTCAAGCTCTCTCTTCTCCGGCCCAGTGAACTTGCCTCGTAATGCTGCTTTCCTGGGAAAGTGGAGGAGAAATAGAATTATTCCGGTACAACAAGCTGTGATTAGGATCAACCAAATTTAACGAAGTAGTAAAGCCTTGTGGTTCATCAATTGATCAATGAATTCAGACATACAGCCAAATAAAATGTCTTGCGTTTACCCGTGTTCATTGATGGTCTCGTTGTTTACTTAACATCAATTAGTTTCAGACAGTAAAATTTTGTTAAATTACCTGAGTCTGCCTTTAGTATTTTTTGATAAGTGTTGGTAAGAAAATGTCTATTGAACACTTACTACCTCACAGGCATATTGTAGGTTTTAAGTGTTCCTACTTTTAAGGGACCCAGAGCGTACAGATGCTCATGAAAATAAATCTGTCAGTCATTTCCCACAATTGGTTTTTGAGTAATCGGTGGATAACAAACTCTACGCGAAACGCCCCCTTTCCATCACCAGACTTATATGAGTGTGTGTGTAGTCATCCACAGAACTAAAGCACAACTCCCCGCATATACAGTGTGTAATCATTCCTTTAAATCTAAAATCTTGTGATTCGGGATGAATAAGGTACCAAAAGACATACTACGCAATATAAAATTGCCTCGAGTCTTTTGTAGGGGGACATCAGCAGACTGATGCAGGCCCGCCTAAATTTTGGAGCTAAAATTGGGCGTTCTAAAAACGAACCTAAGGCCATGTCCACACGTACACGGATACTTAATAAACGCATACTTATCTCTACGTTTAAGCCTCTTATCCACATACAAACGCTTACTTTTGTCTTTAAAAACGCAGACTTTTGCAAATGCTGACCAAAGTGTAGAGATCCAAAACTGTCCACTCAGCGTATGCGTGTACACGGCACAAACGATGACGTCACTGTTGTGCGCTGTCATTTCCAAAGCTCAACACCGCCTTGATGGCTTTAAACGCACTATAAGATGACTTACTGTATGTTTGAACTTACCTATCTTTGGGCAGTTTCACCCATTCCTCTTTGCAGCACCTCTTAAGCTCCATCAGAGTGGATTGGAAGTGTTGGTTTCAGGGTTTCTTCCAAACTTTGATTGATTGATTGGTTTTTCAGTCAATTTTCATTTATTCATTTATTGCATGTAATTACACATAATTTAAAAAAAAAAGTGCATGGTAGATAACACATCATATAAATTAATATAATACAAAAGGTAATGTACAGTGTGTAAGTATGATGATCCAGTTTTGCCTGAAAGGGAGTGGAAAGAAGATCATTTATTTAATCCCACCCCCAGTTCTCCATTCAGTGATTAAAACATTGAATTTCACTGTTACTTTGTTTAAGGATTATAATACAAATGTTATATCATGGTGGCATTACCACAGGTAACAATAATTATTACACGGTAACAATAATTTGTAGCAACAATGTACAACAATGGTAAGGGACAACATACCAACAATGGTAAGGAAACATTGCATGTTAACACTTTGAGACAGAGTACAACAGCAGGTCAAATTAAAGACCCTCATCTCTATATTTGAACCAGACCCGATGTTTGTATAATAGTTTAAATCGATTAACAGTTTGGCATTGTTTGTGTTGTAAGTCCAGTTGGTTCCATAGTTTTACTCCGCATACAGACACACAAAAACGTTTACGAGTGGTTTGAGCTCTCGGCAATGAGAAATATCCAAAGCCTCTCAAGTTATGAGGCTGTACTCGTCTTATAAAAAAACGTTGTAGATTAGGCGGCAATAATTTGTTAAATGCTTTATATAAGATTATTGATGTATTATATTTAACAAGATCATCAAATTTGAGAAACTTTGATTGCATAAACAGATTATGAGTATGTTTTTAAAAAAACAATGTTGTGAATGATCCGCACTGCTCTTTTCTGTAATATGATCAGCGGATTAATTGTGTTGTGGTAAGTATTCCCCCATACTTTAAAACAATATGTAAGGTATGTTTTCATCTAGGATGTATCAGTACATTGCTGCATTCATCTTAGTCTAGTCAGGGAGGTGACCAAGAACCCGATGGTCACTCTGTCAGAGGTACAGCATTCCTCTGTGGAGACAGGAGAACCTTCCAGAAGGACAACCATCTCTGCAGCAAACCACCAATCAGACCTGTATGGTGGAGTGGCCAGACGGAAGCCATTTAAACTTAAATTTGACTTTGTAAAAAGTTTGGCAAAATGCACCTGAAAGACTCTCAGACTATTAGAAACAAAATTCTCTGGTCTGATTAGACACATATTGAACTTTTTGGCGTGAATACCAGGTGTCATGTTTAGAGGAAACCAGGCGAAGCTCATCACCAGGCCAATACCATCCGTACAGTGAAGCATGGTGGTGGCAGGATCATGCTGTGGGGATGTTGTTCAGCGGCACGAACTGTGAAACTAGTCAAGATAGAGGGAAAGATAAATGCAGAAAGGGACAGAGACATCCTGGATAAAAAACAATACTTCCCATCCAATCTAATGGAGCTTGAAAGGTGCTGCACAGCGGAATTGGCAAAGAGGAATGAGCGAAACTGCTCAAAGATAGATGTGCCAAGCTTGTGGCATCGTCTTCAAAAAGTCGTTTAAAGGGGTCTGAATACTCTACGCACCCATTGTAGTGTGTGTATGCACGCTACAACAGCTTCTTCAAGTTGGATTTGAATAATACTACATTAATGAAACTTTGTTTCACTTTATTGTCATCATAATACCCTGATGTTATTAGTGATGTTAAGAGTTCTGTTTAGTACAAATGTTTGTCAAGCCAAAGTTTGTGTGTGTGTGTGTGTTTACGTGTACAATGGCTGTCCACTGCTCCTCAAGAGAGTATGTTTCAAATGCAGACACTACATTTCGTAGTCTGCAGTCACATACTTTGTGATGACAATAAAGACCTTCTAAAAAAGTTTGCTTGCACAAGGGAATATGTCAGTTTTATACTAACTATCAAAACAATTGAATTAATTGATAGACGCTACATTATTGTGTATTTTCTATTGAATAGTCAAATAGATCAATGATCACTGTCCAGATGCTTTGATACCAGGTTGTTCAATCACAGCCAATATACGGGCAATCCCATTCCGCTGTGGTCGCACTCATGAAACAACAATGTGCATTTGGATAGTTTGGATGGTTGGATAGGTTGTTAATTCAGAGTGGCATTATGGTCACTTTATCCTCATCTCAATGGATGATGTCTGATATCCAGTGCAATATAATGAACTTAGTCCCGCCTAAGAGGTGCGTGAGAACAAAAGTACTTAAGTCGATGGGAGAATACGTGGAAGGCCAGATTTGACAGGGAAAGCCCACAATTAAGGTTGCTTCACCCGTGTTTTTTACAAAAAGGTCTTCCATTGATGGTCCAGTTGAAACAACACCCTTTTATATCCACTTTATTTTTTTACTTTTCCACCATATCCTCTAACTTATCAAGGATTTAATCATTGTATATTCCAGTGTTCAACAATGAAACCAAAAACTTTAGTAGTAGACAATAGCTGACATCCCCCGCCCACCACACACACACACACACACACACACACACACACACACACACACACACACACACACACACTCTCTCACACACACACACACACACACACACACACATGTGCACGCAGAGGCAGTGCAGGATGCAGAAAGGGAAACTTTAAGAATAAATGAACGTAGCGTCCAAACACTCCAAGTCTTCTCACCATCTAAAACGGCTGACTTTTGTAATCTTAACCAACAATCCATCTGTATTTACACCTGCATGCACAATCGCCGGCGACAAATATTCACTGAGAAACAAAAATTTGTGTGTACAGTAGTACCTCAGCTTACAAGCTTAATTGGTTCTGTGATGGAGCTCTTAACTCAAAAAACTTGAATCTCAAATCAACGTCTCCCAATGAAATAAAATACAATTAATTTAATTGGTGCTTGGCCACCCAAAACAAAATTTTAACATGTAGCATCCCTTTTAAAAAGAAAAACGTTTTTTTAGATAATGAATATTGTAATAAAAACAATACAATAGAATGTACTACTAACAACTACAGTACTTAACTTACAGTACGTTGGAGCGTTTTTTGAGTCAATTTCTTTGTTGGCATTGAAAATTGAAAAATGTGTCTGAGTTCGCTCTCAGTCCTGCTGGAGTGATTGCCAAGTGCCAAAGTGTGATAAATCAGCAAACGGGCATTAAGTCATGCGCAACCCAGGTAATGTAATATGGCACCATTGGATTTTACGTGAAGGACCGGCGGGATTCGGTCAGTGCCAAAAAAGTACCAAATTTGGTACCCATCCCTTGTGGGGGATGCTTGTAAATACAATTTTTGCTTGTAACTTTTAAAGCATAATAATTAGCTAAGAGACAGCTCTTATCTCAAAACACTCTTCAATTTGGGCACTCCTATGTTGAGGCATACTTGCCAACCCTGCATCAACAATCATTTTATCTAATCATTTGAAATCAGCAAAACAGATTAGCAACAAAACTACTCTCTAACAGAACTGGTCACTTTCTGTCGTAATCACACTAAAACAAACAAATGATATATCGTATTGACAGCAGCCACTCACTAATTCTTCTGTATTACGACAAATTCAAGTTCTACCCAGTAATTATTAACTGAGTAATTATTAACATTGTAATTAATAATTACTGTGTAACTGAATCATATTTGTTAGATAATTAATAATTTTGAGCATCTGACAAAGGTTAGTTACTTATTATGTGTTGAATGTGGTCTTGTAAAACGTGTCAGTGGGATCTAAATTCCCAGGCGCGGCCACCGCTGCTGCCCACTGCTCCCCTCACCTCCCAGGTGAGGGGAGCTCAAGGGTGATGGGTCAAAATGCAGAGAATAATTTAGCCACACCTAGTGTGTGTGTGACAATCATTGGTACTTAAATACAAAAAAAATTAGATATTAAATAAATATATATATATATATATATATATATATATATATATATATATATATATATATATATATATATATATATATATATATATATATATATATATATATATATATATATATATATATATATATATATATAGATGCAGGTATTTCACCGTAAATTCTGTAGGTTTTTTTGTAAACAGGTTAACAATACATCCGTTTTTTTAAAAATAGTAATTTACCGTAAGCAAAAACGAATATGAACTGTTTAATTAACAGATTCAACATCAACATACCGTAATGTCCTATATGTCATGACTGTATTTTTTATGGTGAATTCTTGGCTAACACAGCTACCGGTATTTTAACGTAAATTCTGTTTCTACAGTGTACACCAATTTTACTCTATTGGTGAGAATTATCCAGAAATATTGACTATACAGTGGCACCCCGATCCATAGTTGCCATATATATATATATATATATATATATATATATATATATATATATATATATATATATATATATATATATATATATATATATCCATCCATCCATCCATCCATCTTCTTCCGCTTATCCGAGGTCGGGTCGCGGGGGCAGCAGCTTAAGCAGGGAAGCCCAGACTTCCCTCTCCCCAGCCACTTCGTCCAGCTCCTCCCGGGGGATCCCGAGGCGTTCCCAGGCCAGCCGGGAGACATAGTCTTCCCAACGTGTCCTGGGTCTTCCCCGTGGCCTCCTACCGGTCGGACGTGCCCTAAACACCTCCCTAGGGAGGCGTTCGGGTGGCATCCTGACCAGATGCCCGAACCACCTCATCTGGCTCCTCTCGATGTGGAGGAGCAGCGGCTTTAGTTTGAGCTCCCCCCGGATGGCAGAGCTTCTCACCCTATCTCTAAGGGAGAGCCCCGCCACCCGGCGGAGGAAACTCATTTCGGCCGCTTGTACCCGTGATCTTGTCCTTTCGGTCATAACCCAAAGCTCATGACCATAGGTGAGGATGGGAACGTAGATCGACCGGTAAATTGAGAGCTTTGCCTTCCGGCTCAGCTCCTTCTTCACCACAACGGATCGATACAGCGTCCGCATTACTGAAGACGCCGCACCGATCCGCCTGTCGATCTCACGATCCACTCCTCCCTCACTCGTGAACAAGACTCCGAGGTACTTGAACTCATTCACCTGGGGCAGGGTCTCCTCCGCAACCTGGAGATGGCACTCCACCCTTTTCCGGGCGAGAACCATGGATTCTGACTTGGAGGTGCTGATTCTCATCCCAGTCGCTTCACACTCAGCTGCGAACCGATCCAGCGAGAGCTGAAGATCCTGGCCAGATGAAGCCATCAGGACCACATCATCTGCAAAAAGCAGAGACCTAATCCTGCAGCCACCAAACCAGATCCCCTCAACGCCTTGACTGCGCCTAGAAATTCTGTCCATAAAAGTTATGAACAGAATCGGTGACAAAGGGCAGCCTTGGCGGAGTGCAACCCTCACTGGAAACGTGTCCGATTTACTGCCGGCAATGCGGACCAAACTCTGGCACTGATCATACAGGGAGCGGACCGCCACAATCAGACAGTCCGATACCCCATACTCTCTGAGCACTCCCCACAGGACTTCCCGAGGGACACGGTCGAATGCCTTCTCCAAGTCCACAAAACACATGTAGACTGGTTGGGCAAACTCCCATGCACCCTCAAGGACCCTGCCGAGAGTATAGAGCTGGTCCACAGTTCCACGACCAGGACGAAAACCACACTGTTCCTCCTGAATCCGAGGTTCGACTATCCGGCGTAGCCTCCTCTCCAGCACACCTGAATAGACCTTACCGGGAAGGCTGAGGAGTGTGATCCACGATAGTTAGAACACACCCTCCGGTTCCCCTTCTTAAAGAGAGGAACCACCACCCCGGTCTGCCAATCCAGAGGTACCGCCCCCGATGTCCACGCGATGCTGCAGAGTCTTGTCAACCAAGACAGCCCCACAGCATCCAGAGCCTTAAGGAACTCCGGGCGGGTCTCATGCACCCCCGGGGCCTTGCCACCGAGGAGCTTTTTAACTACCTCAGCAACCTCAGCCCCAGAAATAGGAGAGCCCACCACAGATTCCCCAGGCACTGCTTCCTCATAGGAAGACGTGTTGGTGGGATTGAGGAGGTCTTCGAAGTATTCCCTCCACTGATCCACAACATCCGCAGTCAAGGTCAGCAGAACACCATCCTCACCATACACGGTGTTGATAGTGCACTGCTTCCCCTTCATGAGGTGGCGGATGTTGGTCCAGAATCGCTTCGAAGCCGTCCGGAAGTCGTTTTCCATGGCTTCCCCGAACTCCTCCCATGTCCGAGTTTTTGCCTCCGCGACCGCCGAAGCCACACACCGCTTGGCCTGTCGGTACCTGTTCGCTGCCTCAGGAGTCCTATGAGCCAAAAGAACCCGATAGGACTCCTTCTTCAGCTTGACGGCATCCCTCACCGCCGGTGTCCACCAACGGGTTCTAGGATTACCGCCACGACAGGCACCAACTACCTTGCGGCCACAGCTCCAATCAGCCGCCTCGACAATAGAGGCGCGGAACATGGTCCATTCGGACTCAATGTCCAGCACCTCCCTCGTGACATGTTCAAAGTTCTTCCGGAGGTGGGAATTGAAACTCTCTCTGACAGGAGACTCTGCCAGACGTTCCCAGCAAACCCTCACAATGCGTTTGGGCCTGCCAGGTCTGTCCGGCATCCTCCCCCACCATCGCAGCCAACTCACCACCAGGTGGTGATCGGTAGAAAGCTCCGCCCCTCTCTTCACCCGAGTGTCCAAAACATGAGGCCGCAAATCCGACGACACAACTACAAAGTCGATCATGGAACTGCGGCCTAGGGTGTCCTGGTGCCAAGTGCACATATGGACACCCTTATGCTTGAACATGGTGTTCGTTATGGACAATCTGTGACGGGCACAAAAGTCCAATAACAAAACACCGCTCGGGTTCAGATCCGGGCAGCCATTCTTCCCAATCACGCCTCTCCAGGTTTCACTGTCGCTGCCAACATGAGCGTTGAAGTCCCCCAGTAGAACGAGGGAATCACCCGGGGGAGCACTCTCAAGTACTCCCTCGAGTGAATCCAAAAAGGGTGGGTACTCTGAGCTGCGGTTTGGCGCGTAAGCGCAAACCACAGTCAGGACCCGTTCCCCCACCCGAAGGCGGAGGGAAGCTACCCTCTCGTCCACCGGGTTGAACTCCAACATGCAGGCTCTGAGCCGGGGGGCAACAAGAATTGCCACCCCAGCCCGTCGCCTCTCACTGCCGGCAACGCCAGAGTAGAAGAGAGTCCAGCCCCTCTCGAGAGAACTGGTTCCAGAGCCCTTGCTGTGCGTCGAAGTGAGTCCGACTATGTCTAGTCGGAACTTCTCCACCTCGCGCACTAGCTCAGGCTCCTTCCCCCCCAGCGAGGTGACGTTCCACGTCCCAAGAGCTAGCTTCTGTAGCCGAGGATCGGACCGCCAAGTGCCCTGCCTTTGGCTGCCGCCCAACTCACATCGCACCCGACCTCTATGACCCCTGCTATGGGTGGTGAGCCCATTGGAGGGGTAACCCACGTTGCCTCTTCGGGCTGTGCCCGGCCGGGCCCCATGGGGACAGGCCCGGCCACCAGGCGCTCTCCATCGTGCCCCACCTCCGGGCCTGGCTCCAGAGGGGGGCCCCGGTGACCCGCGTCCGGGCGAGGGAAATCTGGGTCCGTAGTTTTTATTTTTCATTGAGGTCTTCGAGCTGCTCTTTGTCTGATCCCTCACCTAGGACCAGTTTGTCTTGGGAGACCCTACCAGGGGGCATAAAGCCCCCGGACAACATAGCTCCTAGGATCATTGGGACACGCAAACTCCTCTACCACGGTAAGGTGGCAGCTCAGAGAGGAGATATATATATATATGTGTGTATATATATATATGTGTATATATATATATATATATATGTGTATATATATATGTGTATATATATATATATATGTGTATATATATATGTATATATATATATATATGTATATATATATATATATATATATATACATATGGAAGACATCCCCTCCTATTGGTACATGTATATGTATGTATATATTAGTGTTGTCCCAATACCAATATCTTGGTACTGGTACCAAAATTATTTCTATACTTTTCGGTACTTTTCTAAATAAAGGGGACCACAAAAATTATTGGCTTTATTTTAACAAACAATCTTACGGTACATTAAACATGTTTCTTATTGCAAATTTGTCCTTAAATAAAATAGTGAACATACAAGACAACTTGTCTCTTATTAGTAAACAAGCAAACAAAGGCTCCTAATTTAGCTGCTGATGTATGCAGTAACATATTGTGTCATTTTCCATTCTATTATTTTGTCAAAATTGATAAGGACAAGTGGTAGAAAATTAATTATTAATCTACTTGTTCATTTACTGTTAATATCTGCTTACTTTCTGTTTTAACTTCTGTTAAAATGTAATAATCACTTATTCTTCTGTTGTTTAATACTTTACATTAGTTTTGGATGATACCACAAATTTGGGTATCAATCCGATACCAAGTCGTTACAGGATCATACATTAGTCATATTCAAAGTCCTCATGTGTCCAGAGACATATTTCCTAAGTTTATATACATAATATACATTTTTTTTAAACGAAAGAAGATGTTGTAATGCCAAAAAATATTGACGTAAACATAGTAGTATCGACTAGATATGCTCATTACAGTGGACGTTAGGTGTAGATCCACCAATGGCGTTTGTTTACATTTTTTTACAACTCTGCATGTACAAAAATTCAAAGTAAATCACTGTTTGCAATTTCAAAATCAGACAGTTTCCTCTTCAAATTTTTTGACAAACTCATGAATGTTTTGCATCTCCTTAACAATGTTCGGGAAGAATGTACTCCGAACTGCCCTTGTAATTTCATTCAGAATAAGGAGATATTTCTGAGAAAAAGATCACTGAAATCCTCATGTATATCCATGTCACCTTCATCTGTACCTGTCTCTGTGCCTGCCTCAAACACTTAGGGCCAAAGTCATGTGATTCGGGTCGAATAGATGATGACTGGGCACATTCTCTGAATAACTTACCAATACTGGTATCTTGAAAATTCCTAGGTTTTCGGGACATGGAGCGGTACATGAGGATTTTAACTTAAAAGTATTGTACAACCTTTCACTGGACAACTCAAAACACGTTCTTCTGCAACATGTTACTTCAAGTGAGCTATCAAAAGTGAGCCTTATCTGTTAAATAGCTTCTAGCAACCACTTCCAAAACATTTAAAGACACAGCATGCTTCATTTTGATGCACTTTGCAATAAAGCACATAGACATATCCCCTCAATGTTTGAAAAGACTTGCCACAAAAATACAAGACATGTTGCCATCCAAAAGTAAACTAGGCTAATGCTTTAACACAGACTCTTAAAACAACGATGATATGCAACACTCATCTTTTTCAACTTTAAACATGCCTCAAAGACTAAAACAGTAGCTAACAGGACACTGAAGTTACCCAATTATTTTCAAGGAAGCTTCTTCTTCTTTGGTTTTGGGCAGGCTCGACACATCTTGATTGTATTGCTGCCCTCCACAGGTCTTTATCGGGTTTTCTTCAGCCACCCAGATCTTACTATATAGTCCAGTTTTATAAAGGTATTTTAAAACCGCTTTTGCGGATTCTTTATGTTCCCAGCCAACAATATTTTTTAGTGAAGTGTTTGTTTCCAATTTCTGACAGCTTTGCATACATGATGGCTCTCTCTTCATTAGGTTTACTGCAAACCGTAAGAATATGGGCGACGCTCTCTTCCTCGCCATATTCAAGAAAGCTTTTGTGAGAAAAAGCTTAAAGAATGTGAGAAGGGTTCAGCTGTGGCCTGGGCCTTTCTGGATAGCGTTCCCTCAACCAATCGCGTATAGTTTTGCAATGCTCACCGGATATGATGTGATTTCTCCTTCCATATTGATACATTTACGTCATTGTCCAAATAACATATTTGACGGGAGATTATGTGAGTAAGCAGGCTATTGTTTATTTTGTCATATTTTGTATGTATGTGGGCTCATACACACCGCAATGCTTGTTCTGCAAAGTAAGTTTTTATTTTATTAATGTCAATTCCTTTTAACACATCCGTTTTTTCCCAGCCCCATCCTGTAGCCGCGGTCCGGCCTTCAAAATAAAAATACATAAGTACCAGGTAACATCCCACTTTGTCTTTTTTTTATAACTATGGCATTTTCCTTTTTCCTCGCCCTAAACTTAACCAACCCTTTACTTGGACTAACGTTCCTAGAATGGCTTACTTAGTTAGTTCCTCGTTAGTTCTACGCAACCTGTACAGATTGAAGATCTTATTTCGAATCTCTGGGATGATGTTAAGAGGGAGGCCATCTTGTGTGCGAAAACGGGAACCCCCACCAGCATCGGAACGCTCATATGTGGCTGCAGTTGACTTTCTTTGTCAGCTGTAGCTTTAGGTCTGCCGTGTGGGTCAGAGAGGCTGAGCAAGCACTACGCATGTGCAATGGGCACGCATAACAAGATGCTGCCATCTAACATTGCTTTCTTCTTTTGACTGCAGCCAAACAAATAAATACATTGACTTTCAAGAACTAGTGTTCAACCTGTAATGGTTTTACGTTTTACCACAAAATGCAATACTATGGACTAAATTGTCAAAGTTGGGACCTGGATCAATCAACAATATCATTTTACAGTATGTCCACATACTGTACAGCAGAGGTCAGCAGAAACACGTTCTCTGAGGCCTTAATTACACTTAAATAAAGTATGTTTTTCCTTGACAACAACCTTCCAACAATTAAAAAAATACCATATATTCAACTTATTCTTTCTGTAGAAATTATTTTGCTGAATGGTTAACAGTCCTATGCTGTATATTTAAATGTACAATCTGCAAAATCTTTAAATTTAGACAAAATACCGTAAAGTTGGAGTATTTGCATGCTTGGGATATTACGGTATTTGCAAATGCATTTTACAATTTTTCATTATTTTCACATTAAAGTAATGTGTTTTCTACATATTATGACTATGGTAATTTAGGTTATCTACTGTTTCTTGGTTTGCAGGAATGTACTCCATTTACTACTGTGATAAACGTTTTGATTTTACTGTGTTTTACTGTTGCTATTTAGCAACTACGTGCCTGTAGTCATTTTTTACAGTGTATATTTTAATCATTAAATATACAGTAAAAAAAAAAAAAAGGCTCCTCAAGAGCTGGCTCCCTTCAAAGGGCCAAAAATCCCATCTCTAGTGTTCAACTGACTTGGTTATTCACAATTTGAGGCAAAATAACCATTGATTTGAACATTTACCTTTACAAACATAAAGGCAATAATACTGTGTGTAATAACTGGACCCTAAACTAACAGTTAAAAATCATGTTAATGTTATGCTGTCTTGAAATAAACAGACCAGGACCGATTTTGTTGATGACATCAATTAATCCACCGAAGTAATTTGTAACCCACTACCGGGCACTTTATATGTGGGAGCAGGGGTCTTCAACATTGTCCAGGCCAAGGACCCCTAAACTGATGGAGCACTAGAGCAGGGACCCCTACTTACAGTATATATCTTGTAAAAAAAAATTGGGTTTAATAATTAATAATTCTAAGATATTAAAATAATAGCAGTCGTGCCGTTAATAGCTTGCTGGCAAATAGCGCGCTAATCACTGGCTGGCAACTGCCACACTAATCGCTAGCTAGCAACTGGTGCGTTATTTACCAGCTGACAACTACAGCGCTAATCGTTAGCTGGCAACTGCCCCACTAATTGATAGCTGGCAACTAGAGCACTAATCGCTAGCTGGCAACTAGTGTGCAAATCAGTAGCTGGCAACTACCCCTAGCTGGTAACTAGAGTGCTAATTGCTATCTATCTTGAATACTAACATGAATACGATAATATAGTTTGGTTTTTATTTTAAAAGAGCAAAGTACAGTGAGTAAGGCACAGGTGTCAAACTCAAGGCCCGGTGTCCAGATGTGGCCCACCATTTCATTTTATTTGGCCCTCGAAAGCCTGGAAATAATATGTATCAATAAAGTACTGTAACTTTTCTTACTAAATGTATTATTTCTTTCTATTTTGGGGAAAAACACTATATTGCCAAAAGTATTTGGCCACCCATCCAAGCATGTAGCCACTAGACTATAGAGCAGTAGAGACATGTTCTCTGGAGTGATGAATCACGTTTTTCCATCTGGCAATCTGATGGACGAGTCTGGGTTTGGAGGTTGCCAGCAGAACTGCATTGTGCCGAGTGTGAAATTTGGTGGAGGAGGAATTATGGTGTAGGGTTTTTTTTCAGGAGTTGGGCTTGGCCCCTTAGTTCCAGTGAAAGGAACTTTGAATGCTCCAGGATACCAAAACATTTTGGACAATTCCATGCTCCCACCCGGGTGGGAACAGTTTGGAGCGGGCCCCTTCCTCTTCCAACATGACTGTGCACCAGTGCACAGAGCAAGGTCCATAAAGACATGGATGACAGAGTCTGGTGTGCATGAATTTGACTGGCCTGCACAGAGTCCTAACCTAAACCCGATAGAACACTTTTGGGACTGAGAGCCAGGCCTTCTCAACCAACATCAGTGGTCGAAAATTGCTATAAACACAAAACTATGGGTTAGGAATGGGATGGCACTTCAAGTTCAGATGTGAGTCAGAGCAGGTGGCCAAATAGTTTTGGCAATATAGTGTATATGTACTCCATGTAATCGCAAATTATGTTAACTCAAATATTGTCTAATTATGCAAAAATATATTATCAAACATTCAAACCATTTTTTAAATACAAATAAATACTAATAATGATTTCAAAGCAAGTTATCCATCAAATTGTGCAATGTAAAAGTAGCAATAGATTTCATGGTAAAATTGTGAAATTTACTGTGTATTTTACAGCATTTTTCTCGAAATGAAAAAAAAACAGTACTTAAACCGTGATGCCGTTTTGGCATTTACAGTAATACACCGGAAAATCTACAGTTGTTGATTTGCGGTAAAAAAAACAACAACAAAAACTGGCAGCTCAGGTGCCAAAATTTTACTGTAAAATTGATTTTTTTTTAAAATTTATAGTAAAAAACAAATGTACATTTTACAGTCAAATTCTGCCAACTGAGCTGCCTTTTTTTTTACCATAAAAAAACAGCAGTACAGTTTTTCCATTTACAGTAATATACACTACATCTTGAGGTGAAATTATTGCAACTTACCATATTTTTTTTACATTTTAGTTTTAAAAAAAAATCTACTAATGAAATGAATTTTAAAAATTGTGTAATAATAGTAGTCACTGTTAGACGCGGCCCTCTGGGGCCAAACATAACTGCGATGTGGCCCTCAGTGGAAACGACTTTGACACATCTGGAGTAGGGTGTCCATGCCAAGGCCTTTTATAAACAATATTACAGTGTGTTAGCTCAATGTTAATGTGTATTTAAAAAATAACCAATCAACTAAATATATCACTACCCCCCTGCAGACCTCCGTGTTAGAGCAATGTTCTTGTCTTCATCAATACATGCTTAAATTTGAATAATACGCCAAATTGACTTCCTATTTTCCAACTCTCTTCCAAAAGTTAGTTACATTTCACACCTGTAGGGGGAAGCAGAGCTGCCATTGGTCAGCCGTCATTCATTTTGCAAACCACTTGATCCTCTGCAGGGTCACGGAGGGCTGCCAATATTCGCTGAGAAATAATAAAAATGTAATGTTTGTGTTAAAGGCTCCACACACTAGGACAGGAAAGAACGGGCCTTGTGCTTACAGAGGAAACGACAGGTCAGCACAGAGGAATGTTCTGACTGCAAAAGGCAGGTGAGAACGTTTCTGCTACGGCAATCACATGCCTCTATCTTGACATCTCACCCACCCCCCCTTACCCTCCTCGAAATAACAAAACCAAACAAGAGCTTCCAAACAGATGAGTTGTGAAAAAAAAAAAAAAAAAGTGCGCAAAGAGAAAGAGAGAGCTTTGTTCGAAAGACCACAATGACGAACAGGACTTATGTTTTCATGCTAAACAAACAAGCGTCTTTTTTGTCTTAGCACTGAGGTCTTAGTGTTGCGCCTATGTCACAGGGCTCAGAGTTGCCCCCCAGGTCACGGCTGATAGCATCTCCTAAATCTCACAGTGAAAGCCTCCTTTCTGTGCCGCGTTAAAAGGCAGAACATGATGATTTCGTAATATTTTGGACTCCGCCAGCTGTGATGAAAGGGCTAAATGGGTATTGCAGCGTCATGGTATATAATGAGCACGTAAACATATTCAGATAGAAAAATTTGAACTATTAGGTGTAAAGCCGTGTGACATAAAACTGTGGTTCTCAACAAGAACCACCTGTAATGATATCAAGTACAGGCACGTATCTAGTCGATACTACTATGATTACGTCGATATTTTTTGGCATCACATCTTCTTTTTTAAATTTTTTTATTTACGTTATGTTTATAAATGGGCAGCACGGTGGAAGAGGGGTTAGTGCAGGGGTCGGCAACCCGCGGCTCTAGAGCCGCATGCGGCTCTTTAGCGCCGCCCTAGTGGCTCTCTGGAGCTTTTTCAAAAATGTATGAAAAATTGAAAAAGATGAGGGGAAAAAATATATTTTTTGTTCTAATATGGTTTCTGTAGGATGACAAACATGACACAAACCTCCCTAATTGTTATAAATCACACTGTTTATATTAAACATGCTTCACTGATTCGAGTATTTGGCGAGCGCCGTTTTGTCCTACTAATTTTGGCGGTCCTTGAACTCACCGCCGTTTGTTTACATGTGTAACTTTCTCCGACTTTCTAGGACGTGTTTTATGCCACTTCTTTTTCTGTCTCATTTTGTCCACCAAACTGTTGACATTGTGCGTGAAGGCACAAAGGTGAGTTTTGTTGATGTTATTGACTTGTGTGGAGTGCTATTCAGACATATTTGGTCACTGCATTAATGCTAGCTAATCGATGCTAACATGCTATTTAGGCTAGCTATATGTACATATTGCATCATTATGCCTCATTTGTAGCTATATTTGAGGTCATTTGGTTTCCTTTAAGTCATCTTAATTCAATTTATATCTCATGACACACTATCTGTATGTAATATGGCTTTTAATTTTTTGCGGCTCCAGACAGATTTGTTTTTGTATTTTTGGTCCAATATGGCTCTTTCAACATTTTGGGTTGCCGACCCCTGGGTTAGTGCGTCTGCCTCACAATACGAAGGTGCTGAGTAGTCTGGGGTTCAATCCCAGGCTCCGGATCTTTCTGTGTGGAGTTTGCATGTTCTCCCCGTGACTGCGTGGGTTCCCTCCGGGTACTCCGGCTTCCTCCCACCTCCAAAAACATGCACCTGGGGATAGGTTGATTGGCAACACTAAATTGTCCCTAGTGTGTGAATGTGAGTGTGAATGTTGTCTGTCCATCTGTGTTGGCCCTGCGATGAGGTGGCGACTTGTCCAGGGTGTACCCCGCCTTCCGCCCGAATGCAGCTGAGATAGGCTCCAGCGCCCCCCGCGACCCCGAAGGGAATAAGCGGTAGAAAATGGATGGATGGATGTTTATAAACTCAGGAAATATGTCCATGGACACATGAGGACTTTGAATATGACCAATGTACGATCCTGTAACTACTTGGTATCAGATTGATACCCAAATGTGTGGTATCATCCAAAACTAATGTAAAGTATCAAACAACATTTTAACAGAAGTGTAGATAGAAAATGTTAAAAGAGAAAGTAAGCAGATATTACAAACCCTGTTTCCATATGAGTTGGGAAATTGTGTTAGATGTAAATATAAACGGAATACAATGATTTGCAAATCCTTTTCAACCCATATTCAGTTGAATGCACTACAAAGACAAGATATTTGATGTTCAAACTCATAAACTTTATTTATTTAAAAAAAATAATAATTAACTTAGAATTTCATGGCTGCAACACGTGCCAAAGTAGTTGGGAAAGGGCATGTTCACCACTGTGTTACATGGCCTTTCCTTTTAACAACACTCAGTAAACGTTTGGGAACTGAGGAGACACATTTTTTAAGCTTCTCAGGTGAAATTATTTCCCATTCTTGCTTGATGTACAGCTTAAGTTGTTCAACAGTCCGGAGGGCTCCGTTGTGGTATTTTAGGCTTCATAATGCGCCACACATTTTCAATGGGAGACAGGTCTGGACTACAGGCAGGCCAGTCTAGTACCCGCACTCTTTTACTATGAAGCCACGTTGATGTAACACGTGGCTTGGCATTGTCTTGCTGAAATAAGCAGGGGTGTCCATGATAACGTTGCTTGGATGGCAACATATGTTGCTCCAAAACCTGTATGTACCTTTCAGCATTAATGGCGCCTTCACAGATGTGTAAGTTACCCATGTCTTGGGCACTAATACACCCCCATACCATCACAGATGCTGGCTTTTCAACTTTGCGCCTATAACAATACGGATGGTTCTTTTCCTCTTTGGTCCAGAGGACACAACGTCCACAGTTTCCAAAAACAATTTGAAATGTGGACTCGTCAGACCACAGAACACTTTTCCACTTTGTATTAGTCCATCTTAGATGAGCTCAGCCCCAGCGAAGCCGACGCCGTTTCTGGGTGTTGTTGATAAACGGTTTTCGCCTTGCATAGGAGAATTTTAACTTGCACTTACAGATGTAACGACCAACTGTAGTTACTGACAGTGGGTTTCTGAAGTGTTCCTGAGCCCATGTGGTGATATCCTTTACACACTGATGTCGCTTGTTGATGCAGTACAGCCTGAAGGATCGAAGGTCACGGGCTTAGCTGCTTACGTGCAGTGATTTCTCCAGATTTTCTGAACCCTTTGAAGATATTACGGACCGTAGATGGTGTAATCCCTAAATTCCTTGCAATAGCTGGTTGAGAAAGGTTTTTCTTAAACTGTTCAACAATTTGCTCACGCATTTGTTGACAAAGTGGTGACCCTCGCCCTATCCTTGTTTGTGAATGACTGAGCATTTCATGGAATCTAATTTTATACCCAATCATGACACCCACCTGTTCCCAATTTGCCTGTTAACCTGTGGGATGTTCCAAATAAGTGTTTGATGAGCATTCCTCAACTTTATCAGTATTTATTGCCACCTTTCCGAACTTCTTTGTCACGTGTTGCTGGCATCAAATTCTAAAGTTAATGATTATTTGCAAAAAAAAAAAAGTTTATCAGTTTGAACATCAAATATGTTGTCTTTGTAGCATATTCAACTGAATATGGGTTGAAAATGATTTGCAAATCATTGTATTCCTTTTTTATTTACATCTAACACAATTTCCCAACTCATATGGAAACGGGGTTTGTAACAGTAAATGAACAAGTAGATTAGTAAATCATTTTCTACCACTTGCCCTTAATAATGTTGACAAAATAATAGAATGGAAAATGGCACAATATGTTATTGCATATATCTGCAGCTAAATTAGGAACCTTTGTTTGCTTACTTACTAATAAAAGACACGTTGTCTTGTATGTTCACTATTTTATTTAAGGACAAACTTGCAATAAGAAATATATGTTTAATGTACCGTAAGATTTTTTGTTAAAATAAAGCCAATAATGCAATTTTTTGTGGTCCCCTTTATTTAGAAAAGTAGCGAAAAGTATCAAAATAATTTTGGTACCGGTACCAACATATTGGTATCGGGACAACACTAGTTTGAATATAGGAAAATAAAACACTGTACTTTAATCAAGTGATTTTTTTTTTCGGCTTACCACTAGTGGTAGCACATTTTGAGAATCACTGATAAACACGATATACGATATAAATGATATCAATTTGGCAGACGATGAAGCTTTTAATACTATCGTGATAATGCATGTTGATGACCCATTATAAATGTGTTGCAAATTTGACGGCGACCGCATCCTCAACGCACTGTGGCGTCCTCCGATGTCCATCCAAAATGCACAGCTGCTTCAAAGTCGGCAATCGTCGCTTCCGTGGCAGCAAATAAAACGTTTTCTTACACGTATCATTATCACTGGAGGACAAGGAATAGCTCAACACTCTACACTACACACCGTAGGAGGATAAAATAAGCCTTGCTAACTGCAAAGATACAGCTATTTAATTTAAACAAAGGTGGGCGGATCGATACAAGTATCGACAGTAATGATACCAAGTGTGGTAGGACATAGCCGTAAAAACGCGTAGGCATGTTTCTTTAGACTAGCCAAATACTAATAAAGCCGTTTTAATCATTATCCTCTAGAGCAGGGGTGCCCAAACTTTTTGCCTCCAAGGGCCAAAGTGAAAATGTGCCATTAATCCGCCATTAAACACAGCATTTTATAGCATATAGCACGTATAGCAGCACCATGAGTGAAGCGTTCCAACCAGGGGTGTCCACAGTATAGCCGTAGCTAATTTTTAAACAGCCTGCATCACAATCGTTAGCATTTTAATGTTAGCATGCTAACTTTTTTTTTGCCAAGTTTAACTGGTGGGCTCGCTAGCAAGTTTCACTTAAAAAAAAAAACCGACAGGACTTTAGATAAAACTGTTTTAAGCAAATAAAAGATGTACATTCAAGGAAAACATTTAAAAAATGTTTGTGTATGACAATCTGACAATAAAATTCCATTAATGTCAAGATATCGTAGTCTTTTTCTTTTTTTATGTTATGTTAATTTGAGTAATGTAAGTATGTAATCTACTGTGATTAATTCACATTCAAAAGTGTGGTTAATCTCATTAAAAAGTTCATCATTTGACAGCATTAATATAAAAACTTGTTAGGGGACAAAAATGACACTAATTGGCCTAAATGTGGGGGGTAGTTGCAAATCTGTTGTCAGGCTCACTCGATTCCGGGAGGGACTGACTTATAAACTTAACATACTTTCCAATGTAATATAAGATAAAATATTGCTGTATTAGTTTATCAGTTAATGCAACAAGGGAAAAAAATGCATGTTTGTTTAATTGGATGCTCATCATTTATTACATAATATTAAAATCTATTCATGTTTCCTGGGCATAAAATAATTACAAACTAATTCTCAAGTTTCGAGGTGGTGGTTTCAGTTTCAGTTTATTTGGAACATGCATACGATACAAAGTAATGCATCACATATTTCCAGTTGTTTTATTACAGCATGTCCGAAAAGGAGTGGGAAGAAGCTGAGCTTATTTAAACCTACCCCTTTTCATACCATAGCAATTGTATCCAATTTCTTTGTTCTCTGTAACAAAACAGTGAATAAATAAATAATAAATAAATAATACACATAGTAAGTAAACAAATATTAATACAGAAATAATCTTTATCTAAAAAATTAATTAATACAAAATTAAATAAAAAAAGAGTTCAAGATGTTCATCATAATTCTTGTTCTGTGTACTTTGTGAACACTTTTGAACAGTCTCTTAAACTGAATCATGTTGGTGCTTTGTTTGATTTATTTGGTTAATCCAAAATAGTTTTAAA
This sequence comes from Entelurus aequoreus, assembly GCF_033978785.1. Taxonomy (NCBI): domain Eukaryota; kingdom Metazoa; phylum Chordata; class Actinopteri; order Syngnathiformes; family Syngnathidae; genus Entelurus; species Entelurus aequoreus. The sequence continues at coordinate 15,294,258 of NC_084744.1, read as the reverse complement.
AGAAAATATTGAGATATGTTTTGATTAAAGTTATAACAACTGACCTGTGTAATAACTTTGAGTGAAGAATGCCACCTTTCAGCTTCTATTAAAAACGTGTATCCCATTAATACAATGGAATACAATACTACAAATGTGCACTTCATTCTGTAACTGTGTTACAAAAAAGATCAATTAGAATAATACATAATGTTGGATATAGAGAACATACAAACCCTTTATTTGTTAAATCACAATCATTGAAATTCAACAATTTGGTGCATTTGCAAACAGCTAAAATGATGTAGAAAGCAAACTATAACCTGCTACTCAAGAATGTACAACAATTCTTCTCAACAAAGGAGGAGAAATATAACCTTAGAGGAAAATCTCATTTAAAACATTTGTATGCTCGTACAACACTTAAAACCTTTAGTATATCAGTTTGTGGAATTAAATTAAGGAACGGATTAACCAAATAAATCAAACAAAGCACCAATATGATTCAGTTTAAGAGCCTGTTCAAACTACAAGTGTTCACAAAGTACACAGAGCAAGAATTATGAAGAACATCTTGAACCCTTTTTTTCCTTTTTATTGAGACAAAGATTATTTATGTATTTAATATTTGTATGCTTACTATGGTATATTATTTATTTATTATTTATTTGTTCACTGTTCTGTTACAGAGAACAAGGAAATTGGATAAAATTGCTATGGTATGAAAAGGAGTAGGATTAAATAAGCTCTGCTTCTTCCTACTCCTTTTCGGACGTGCTGTAATGAAACAACTGGAATTGTGTGATGCATTACATTGTATGGTATGCATGTTCCAAAATAAACTGAAACTGAACTGTATTTAAATTTTTTGAGTACCTTATAAACCTTAAATAATTGGACTGCAGCCTCTTAAAAGCAGCAGGTGGTGCTGTTTCTCTCTCGTGTATATGTGATATTTAATACAGAGCAGCAATTGTAAAATGAATATGTATTACATAAACTTGAATGAAAATCCTTGTAGTGAGATTTTACCGCACACAAACTGTACATCAGTCAAGACCGTGAGATGTCTTGTGATTGTAACAAGTCCATCCCACAAGTAAGATTCCACTGGCTTCCTGTCTTACAAAGGCCACTGCCAGCAGGAAGCTGGATCCGCAGACAGATTGCCCTACGATATGTTTGTTAGCGTGTTAGCATTCTGGTCAGCGGCCAGTAAGTGCCCTGCCTCGGAGGTCTAATCTGGCCTCGCGCCTCACTGCACGCGCTCAATAGGGTCCACGCCCTGCATCATGACATCATGTCTTTGTGTAAAATCCTAGTTCCATTCACGCGCCGCACTGTAGGGCTTAGCATCCAAACGTCCTCTATACCAACACGCAGCTCTTTAAAGGGAGTCCCAGTGGGTACGAGCAGAGGTCCAAACATGGCGGCTGTGCTCCTACAGTACACAACAACACATGGGCTTGCTTGCACGCCGGAAGAGAGGGTGGGATTTAGGCTTTTTTTTTTGGTTTTGTTCCTGAATTGAGAGGAGGATAACAGTTATCATTAGATTGGACAGCAAAACAACAATCGTTTGTCACACTGCAAAAACTGAAATCTAAGTAACATTAAATATCTCAAATAAGGATGATATTTGCTTATTTTCTGTCTGATAAGATCATTCTTCTCACTAAGCAGATTTTATGTTAGAGGGTTTTACTTGTTTTAAGGGTTTTGGACCTAAATTATCTCAGTAAGATATTAAAGCTTGTTGCTGAGATTTGATGACCTATATTGAGTAAAACATGCTTGAAACTAGAATATCAACTGATGCAAAACTGTGTCATTAACACTCACAAATGTAAAACTACTTTTGTAAAGCAATAATTTCTTACTTCAAGCATGAAAAAAAAAAATCATGATGCCGAGCGCATATCATTATGTCAAGATAATGGCACTAGCATTTACTTAATTTAAGAATATTTTTCAACATATTGAGCAAAAAGGTCTCTTTTTTTTCTACCAAGAAAAGTGCACTTGTTATTAGTGAGAATATACTTATTTTAAGGTATTTTTGGGTTCATTGAGGTTAGCTAATTTTACTTGTATTGGAAAGTTTTGACAAGCAGAATTTTCTTGTTCTATTGGCAGATAATTTTGCTTAGTTCAAATAAAATACTCATAATTTTTGTTATTTTTTTTCTTGTTTTTGAACACTGACTTTTTGCAGTGCATGACATGTGCATGCTGGCCGGCAACTTCCTGGGTCACGGTTCCGTCATGAGTCAAATAGCAAAAAGGAAAAAATTTAAAATTGTGCCAGTTCAGTTCAGTTCAGTTTCAGTTTATTTGGAACATGCATACAATACAATGTAATTCATCACATATTTCCAGTTGCTTCATTAAAGCACGTCCGAAAAGGAGTAGGAAGAAGCAGAGCTTATTTAATCCTAGCACTTTTCATACTATAGCAATTGTATCCAATTTCCTTGTTCTCTATAATAGAACAGTGAACAAATAAATAATAAATAAATAATATACCATAGTAAGCATACAAATATTAAATACATAAATAATATTTGTCTCAATAAAAACAAAGGAAAAAAATGTTTCAATATGTTCATTATAATTCTTTTTCTGTGTACTTTGTGAACACTTGTAGTTTGAACAGTCTCTTAAACTGAATTATACTGGTGTTTTGTTTGGTTAGTCCATCCATCCATTTTCTACCGCTTGTCCCTTTTGGGGTCACGGGGGGTGCTGGAGCCTATCTCAGCTGCATTCAAATCCGTTCCATGATTTAATTCCACATACAGATATGTTAAAGTACCAATGATTGTCACACACACACTAGGTGTGGTGAAATTTGTCCTCTGCATTTGACCCATCCCCTTGTTCACCCCCTGGGAGGTGAGGGGAGCAGTGGGCAGCGGCGGTGGCCACGCCCGGGAATCATTTTTGGTGATTTAACACCCAATTCCAACCCTTGATGCTGAGTGCCAAGCAGGGAGGTAATGGGTCCCATTTTTATAGTCTTTGGTATGACTCAGCCAGGGTTTGAACTCACAACCTACCGATCTCAGGGCGGACACTCTAACCACAAGGCCACTGAGTAGGTTTATATGCCAAAGGTTTTAAGTGTTGTATGACCATACAAATGTTTTAAATGAGATTTTCCTCTGAGGTTATATTTTTCCTCTTTTGTTGAGAAGAATTGTTGTACATTCTTGGGTAGCAGGTTATAGTTTGCTTTATACATAGTGTTTAGCTGTTTGCAAATGTACCAAATCGTTGAATTTCAATATTTGTGATTTAATAAATACATTTTCCCATGTTTGGGAAGGTTTGCCAACCGTCTTTTGAAAAACGGAATTGCCCCGTATTTAGAAACAAAAATATGCGTACCGTACACAAAATAGCTTGTGAATAGTCAGTGAAATGAATGAATGACAGGGTGCTTTACATGTATTCTTAGGTTAAAACGTATTCTCAGCCGTTTCCTGCTCTGTCACCATCAAGAGAATGAAATAGCAGAGTTCACCCAGTTTTCCGGTAAATCCTGGCGGTGTAATGGTACATGTGTGGGTTCTGGTGCAAACTAGCGTTGTAACGATACAAATATTTTGGTACCGATACTAAAAATATTTTGATTCGTTTCGGTACTTTTTTAAATAAAGGGGAACACAAAAAAAATTGCATTATTGGCTTTATTTTAACAAAAAATCTTAGGGTACATTAAACATATGTTTCTTATTGCAGTTAAGTCCTTAAATAAAATAGTGAAAATACAAGACAGCTTATCTTTTAGTTGTAAGTAAACAAACAAAGGCTCCTAATTAGTCTGCTGACATATGCAGTAACATATTGTGTCATTTATCATTCTATTATTTTGTCAACATTATCAAGGACAAGTGGTAGAAAATGAATTATTAATCTACTTGTTCATTTACTGTTAATATCTGCTTACTTTCTCTTTTAACATGTTCTGTCTACACTTCTGTTAAAATGTAATAATCACTTATTCTTCTGTTGTTTGATACTTTACATTAGTTTTGGATGACACCACAAATTTGGGTATCAATCCGATACCAAGTCGTAACAGAATCATACATTGGTCATATTCAAAGTCCTCATGTGTGCAGGGACATACAGTATTTCCTGAGTTTATAAACATAATGTAAATTAAAAAAAAACGAAAGAAGATGTTGCGGGACCCGGGACGTTTCAGAGGCGATATAGTACCGAAAATGATTCATCATTAGTATCGCGGTACTATACTAATACCGGTATACCGTACAACAATAGTGCGAACATTAAGCTAAATCATCATGCGATTCTTCCGCTGTGGAGAGCCCCTTACTGGAAAAAAACAAAAACGAGTATTTATTTTGTTCTGTTAATTCTGTTATGTTGTACTAAAAAATAAATAATTACAACTATGTGTTCCCCATGCATTTGTATTATTTCATTACATGCATCTAATTAAATTCAGGTTTTAGTCATATAGTATAAACATTACTTCACACTAATAGAAAAAGACTGGCCCTGCCAACTATGGACAGGTCAAATGCATGGGACTACATTAAATGAATAAATAAATATTGAAATAATGACTTAGATGTGTCCTTAATTCATTTAGTTGGAATTAAATACATACATTTACTATTATATATGTCACTAATGTATTTAATTTAACATTACATTTAATTATTTATTCACGTAATTAATTATTGATCATATATTTCATGGTTAACCTAATTATTTCATGATTAAATATTTGATTTAACGATCTAAATAACTATTGAATTCAGTATTTAATAATACATTGTATCATTGATCAAATCATTAAATAATGAAATCAATAATTAACTGAATTGTGAAATCACTTGTTAAATCATGAAATACCATTTTTAATCATTTCAAGATGTCATAATATATTTCACGATTCAACTAACTATTGAATTTGTATTATTTCATTAAATAATGAAATAATTAAATCAATAATTAGCTAAATTGTAAAATAATTCATTTAATCACCCACCTATCCATCAATTTCCTATACTGCTTATAACCACTATGGTCGCGGGTAAAGTGGATCCCATCCCAGCTGACTTCATAGGCGAGAGGCAGGGTGCACCCTAAAGTGGTTGCCAGCCACTCGCAGAATAAATCATGAAACAAATAATTTAATCGTGATAATTTAATTATTTCACAATTTAATTCATTATTGATTACATGATTTAGTAATTTTTTTAAATATTTTTTTAAATCATTAAATCAATAATTAATTAAATTGTAAAAGGTGCTGTTTGCAACTTCCTCACAGTTACATTCTTTTAAAGCAAAAAAATATAACAAGGACATTACCGCTAGCTTATGTTACCATAAGTGATTTAATAAAACACATTACACATTGTCTATATCAGTGTTTTTCAACCTTTTTTGAGACAAGGCACATTTTTTGCGTTGAAAAAATGCGGAGGCACACAACCAGCAGAAATCATTAAAAAACGAAACTCAGTTGACATTAAAAAGTCGTTGTCGCAAGTGTTGGATATGATTTTAAACCATAACCAATTATGCCTCACTATAGCTCTTGTCTCAGAGTAGGTGTACTGTCACCACCTGTCACATCACGCCGTGACTTATTTTGAGTTTTTTGCTGTTTTCCTGTGTGTAGGGTTTTAGTTCTTGTCTTGCACTCCTATTTTGGTGGCTTTTTCTCTTTTTTTGGTATTTTCCTGTAGCAGTTTCATGTCTTCCTTTGAGCTATATTTCCTGCATCTACTTGGTTTTAGCAATCAAGAATATTTCAGTTGTTTTTATCCTTCTTTGTGGGGACATTGTTGATTGTCATGTCATGTTCGGATGTACATTGTGGACGCCGTGTTTGCTCCACGGTAAGTTTTTGCTGTCGTCCAGCATTCTGTTTTTTGTTTACTTTGTAGCCAGTTCAGTTTTAGTTTTGTTCGTTTTGTTCTGCACAGCCATCCCTAAGCTACAATGTCTTTTCTTAGGGGCACTCACCTTTTGTTTATTTTTGGTTCAAGCATTAGACACCTTTTTACCTGCACCCTGCCTCCCGCTGTTTCCAACATTTACAAAGCAATTAGATACCGGCTGCCACCTACTGATATGAAAGAGTATTACACGGTTACTCTGCCGAGCTCTAGACAGCACAGACACTCAACAACAACACATCATTTGCAGACTATAATTACTGGTTTGCAAAAAATATTTTTAACCCAAGTAGGTGAAATTAGATCATCTCCCACGGCACACCAGACTGTATCTCACGGCACACTAGTGTGCCACGGCACAGTGGTTGAAAAATAATGGTCTATATGTTGCACAATTACAAAATGTCCATCCATCCATCCATCCATTTTCTACCGCTTGTCCCTTTTGGGGTAACGGGGGGTGCTGGAGCCTATCTCAGCTGCATTCGGGCGGAAGGCGGGGTACACCCTGGACAAGTCGCCCCCTGTATGTGATAAAAAAGTTTTACTGGCCCGAATAAAATGATTGGTGTTTACGGCGGTCACTCACACGGTCTCGTCTACACGTGCGCGCAGGAAGCGCCTGCACACACACAAAAACAGTTCAAGAGAAGCAACAAACAATTTGCTCATATTAGCTACTAACACCTAAATCTAATGCGCGTGCATGTGTTACGTATGTATGTAATTACGTCACTACGTACGAGAAGCCGTGACAGGGCGGTATATACTGTGGAAAATCCATTGGAAAGGTGGCGTTTTGAATCATAAAACAATTCATTTGATTATGATGATTTAATTATTTCACGGATCTAACTAATTATTGATTTCATTATTTCATTTAGTGATTGAATGAATGAACTATATTTATATAGCGCTTTTTCACAATTGTCTCAAAGCGCTTTTACACTGGAAATCCCATACATTCAAGCTTGGTGGTAAGCTCATTTGTACCAGCGTGGGTGGCAATGACAAGAAGGTGGGTGAAGTGTCTTGCCCAAGGACACAACGGATGACGGAGGCTGGAATCAAATCCCAAACCCTTAAGTTTCTCTAATTACTGAGCGACTTGATGGATTTATTTATTTATGAAAATCTATAATGAATTAAATGTAATTTTAGATGAATGAATAACACATTTATGTATTTATTTACAATTACCGTACTTCATTTCAGTAATTATTTTAAAAATGTCTTTATTAATTTATTTTTTTCTCTTTTTTATTGTTAAGGGAGTTGGTGACCGTTATCATTAAGAATGATGTAAGGCGTTTAGACTAGTTGGACCAGACTTTTCCATTCTGACTTACAAGAATGACAAAAGAAAATAACATAATAAAATAAAAGTGACAAAAAAATTGTGGATTGTATTTTGTAGTGTTTTAATGGCGTAAAATGGCAGGACTCAGTGGTGTGCCGTTAGGGCCAGCAAGGCCTTCTCTGCTGGCCTAACATAAATCATGATTATAGATTAATAAAAGTTCATTTTAATCTACCTTCCATAAAGTATTCATCATATCCTCTTCATGTCTTATTAAGCTCCAGTATTGCTTCTTTTTAACGTTAGAGATTTTATCCAATCAGAATTCAGGTAGCTTTTGCCAGCGCTGTATGAATTCTGCCAGGTAAACAGTTGATAGACAGTTGCGATAGCCAATCAGATCACGAGTTGTTGACGGTAGCCCATCGAGGTAGCCTTACGCTAAACGTGACTGTGATTGGATTTTCACATGTCCCTCCCAAGTGAGAATCCAATCACAAGTTCTAATTTGCGAAAAGCAGGAAGGGGCCAACAGAGAAATCATCGGTTCTCACTTTTTTAACTCACAAAGAAAAAGTTTAAATTATTTATTTATTCATTTTTCCACATTTAATATGTTCTTTACAAATATTTACATTTTGACAGTACCACGTAAGGTATGTTTTAAAAGCTGATGCGGGTTCATTGATTTTTAAATGTGCCGAAATATAGTCTGTTTTGTACAAGTGCAAGTTTCTGTATAGCATTTCTCCAGCCGTGGTCATGTGGTGACACAAATTATGGTATTTTCAGGGGTATTTATTTAAGTCGGACTAAGTAGGACATCACTGAAGGCCTAGGTGGGAAACGCACAGCCCGCCACTGGCAGGACTGTACCATTTGTGATTTTTGACAAAAGGGAACAGTTCACTCATAACTTGTTTTTTATGTTAACTATTCTCTATTTTCGGGTAATTTTGCGTTATTTGCGTCAAAGTGTCCAAATATTATTTTGATTTGATTTTGAAATAGCACAGTAAATGTGTGGGATCATACTTGGAGAGTAATAAAGTGCAGGCATTAAGAGGCGGACTTGGGTCGCACAAACCAATGACGTCACACTGGGAAGTAGATGCTATTGGCTAATGACAGTCAATATGGGCGGGGCTTAACTAAATGGGTAAAATGCTGAAACCTTTTCAAATATGAGTAATTGCAGTACTGTATAGAACTATAGACTAAACAGAATACATAAAGACAACTAAAATATATTATTTTGTATTCAGTACTAATTCAGTATTCAATATGAACCCATCCATCCATCCATTTTCTACCGCTTGTCCCTTTTGGGGTCGAAATCAGGAGTACACACACACTCTCATTCAGGCATCATAAACAAACATTTTCTCCTGGTGAGCTGTAACCATCTGACCAAGCGGCCAAACAGGAACGCTTCAGCAATGGTGGACATTCCTCACATTCCAGCTAATATGATGATACACAGACACACACACACACACACACACACACACACACACACACACACACACACACACACACACACACACACACACACACACACACACACACACACGCGCGCGTGTGTGAAAAGTGACACACACTTTTACAACCTAAATACTGTATACTTAGTGGGACGGACTAGAGACAATTTTATAAGCAATTATCGACGTCCGACAATTAACCTGTCCAAGTTGCCTGGTAACTTCGTAGTATCAGAAGTGGGACACTGCCTGTGTGGGTAATTAAACAAGTATTTTGAGCTGGGACTAAGTACAGTATGTACAGTATGTAGTTTAACACCTGACCCTCATTTCTCTTGTCTTGTTGTATTGAAATCACACATGCAGTGACTGAAATGCCTCACTTTTCTAGGGTTCTGTACAAAAGACACAAAATGCTAACTCAAAAAGTGGCCCAAGCAAAGAAAATCTTGGGCATCCCTTCATTAATAATTAATGATGTACTTGTGACATGTGTACAGTGGTACCTATGTTTTTGTTAATAAAAAGATCCAACAAAAAAATAATTATACAAAAACCAAAGCTATTTTTCTCACTAAAAAAATAACATAAATCCAGGTAATTTTCCCCAGACATTTGAAATATTAACACAAAATAAAATTCATGGAGAATAATTACACTTTTACATGCAGGCACAGGCGAATTAGTCATCTGGTGGCCTAGGGCAAACCTGGTCATTGCAGCCTTACTCATAACAAAAACATGATAATTCACCATTTTGTGAGACGCTTCTGTGCCAGCTGCACATTTAAGTTGGCGAGACTAATCTAATTATGCTTTTACTGTAATTGGTAGAAAATTAAAGGGGAACTGCACTTTTTTTGGAATTTAGCCTAAACATGGCGATGGATGGTGTTTTTTTTTTTTTAATGCATTCTAACTCGTAAATAAACATAAATAAAAGTCTGCTTACAGCGGAGCCATTGGGAGGTCCTCTATTTCGCTCATAAAACCAAATAAATAACCATTCAAAAACCGCCAACAATACTCCATTTACATTTTGTGACTTGAATATTACCCAAATATTATCAATAATGTGTATTATAAGCGCTAACGAAGATAAACTATTTATAGCGGCACCGTGATCACGAGCTTGTGTACCAATGTTGACGTGACCGACTAATCAGATGCTTCCTCGTTTCCTTGCTGGTCAAACTTTATTCTAGATCATAAATCATGCATCTCACCCAGATAGTAGAAAAACAAGGACGTATTCCGACAAGTTGGTACACTTTGACAGCCAATTTAGACCAGGAAATGTTGAGAAAGAGACTGAAAGACGCTTGGTTCCACCCCCCCTTTGTCTTTGCGAGGATTATGAGTCATTCTTCATCTAAATGGGAATACATGAACATCCTAGAAGTCGGCATCTTAATGACAGCAGACATTGTACAGAAAGTGATGTTTTATTATGTTTGTTGGCGCTCATGAAGTCTGGAGTGAGGAATAATCAGTGACGAAAAGAAAGCAAACGTGATGCATTTTTGAAATGACTGCTTCAAATGAGCAAAATACGTAAATATAAAATATTATAAATGTGCCCGTTACTACATTACATATACACTTACATCATGTACATATATAAAACCTTAATGGAGGTGTTTGGATGTTTTTTTAAGGGCTTTATTGGCAGAATAGAGCGGCTCTCATAGTCTCCATTGTAAGCTGACTTTTGATCGCATTTATTTAATATTTAGAATGCATTAAAAAAATACCTCGTCATGTCTTTCATAATGATTATTGTTTATTGTTTATTGTTTATTGAATGGATCCCCATTAGCTGACGCCAAGGCGACTGCTCGTCTTCCTGGGGTCCATATAGGAGCATACAAAATTAAAATACAAAGAATACATGCATTACCAGACATTGTACAATGGAAAAATACAACATAAGATAAAAAGCTAGTTAAAACCAGTATTAAAATTCACGTCATGTGGGCAGCTGCAATAGGTGTATCTTCAAAGCTGTCTTGAATGACAATTTACTTTGTGAGAGATTAATGTGAGATGGCAACCCATTCCAGAATGATGTACATCTATACATGACTGTATGTTTGAGGAAATTGGTCCTGGGAGCAGGAAGTGTCAAATAGCCATTGCTGGCATTCCTAGTGCCATGAATATGTGTGTTAGTTGATTTTAAAAACTGTTTGTAAAAGTAATTATGAACGATAGGACAAAAAAAAAAGTGCAGCTCCCCTTTAAGAACATCAAGAAACATTTAATAAAATGCAAGCAATTTTTCGTGGATCATTATTTTGTAAGCGCAGTTGACACATTATTGTGAAGGCCGAAAATGTGTTTGACTGGTGGGAAAAAGAGAGCTCTCGATGGTGGCCACGTTTGAATGAGATGAGACTGTTAAATCCAAAAAAAGTTCCTCACGAGTTCCTACCTGCTGAGCTTGCACTGCATCTTACCAGACCTTCAGTTACAATAGTTTACTATTTCGAGCAATTTAAGAGGGTCATATTAGATTTTTTTTCTACTTTTAAAAATCTTCCCTGTGGTCTACATAACATGTAAGGGTGGTGCTTTGGTCAAAATAGTGCATTGATTTTTATTTTACAGACCATCTTCAAACCGCTTTCTAACTGTCTCTTCAGAATGCGTCGTTTTGTGGGTGGTCTTATTTACATGCCAAAGCCCTCCTTTTTAGTGCTTCCATATCGAGTTTACTGACAGATATAAGTTAAAACTCAACGCTCCTTTTTATTAGAAATGGCAACAGCGGAGGATTTTAGCATGCATGTCCATGTACGAGCCAGTCTGCCCCACAACAAGAGAATAGAGAAAAATAGGAAACGTCTTGACTGCAACTTCTGAATGAAAATGTCGGACTCGCGCAAAGCTCTATGTGTAAACCTCTACCATATATGGAGATATCCGCTGACGTAACTAAGCCAAAATACATCACCAGTGTCTCAATTTCCAAAAGGCTTGTTTGGAAAGAGGCAAAAGTGTCAAGACTTGGTCTGTGGCGTGGTTTGTTCTCCCGTGGTGCAAAGGAATTGGACCAAACGTGGCGTGCAGGTGAGGACATGTTTAATATATTAACTCAAAAAGGCTCAAAAAGGGGATAAACAAAAAGCGCTCACAGCGGAGGAAAAAAACTTGACTATGAAAACAAAAGGCGCGCACAATGGCGGAAGTACAAAACTACACTATGAAAACAAAACACTAGCACAAAGGCAAAAAACTATGAACAATAACAAAAACTTACTTGGCATGAGAACAGGACATGACAAAGAACAGCATGGATCATGAGCGTGAACAGAGTGGCAGGAGTGAATGTGATGTCGCCAGGACGAACAACAGAAACAGAAAAGCTTATATAGTGACATGATCAGTGAAAACAGGTGCGTGACTCTAACCGTGAACAGGTGCGTGACATGACAATGTGAACCAGTTGAAACTAATGGTTGCTATGGTGACAAAGCAAGGGAGTGAAGACAAGAACTAAAAAGTGTCCAAAAACCAAGCAAAACAAAAACATGATCAACACAGACATGACAAAAAGTGTTTTAATAATATATCGGCCACGTCTCCATGGTTTGGATTCACATTTTCGAGAGTTATGGGGATCCCAAATACACACAAGAAAAAAGTTGGTTTTAAAAAATAGGACCCCTTTAATACTTACATGTTTTTATTGAAAATCATCACACTCCACTTGCACCCTGCACTGACAGAAGCTCTTTCTGTGTTAACATTCAGTGTCACTGAGAAAAATGTTGACACCTTGGGAAGTTTTCCTTTCTTCTTGCCTTCATCTTTATAAAAACCTCTCATAACAGGTGTGTTTTGATCCGTCCCCCGGAATCAAGTCTGCGCATGTGTAGTAACATGTAATAGTCCATTGCATAAGAAGGGAGCGGATGAAGAGCTGTCAAAAACGATCATGATTGATCAAGCCTGTTTTTGTATTTTGAAATGCACAAATTAAGACCAAAAACAAATTGTTTTAAATAGAACAAAACTTTATCAACTGTTATTTTATGAAATGTTGGAAAGCTCAGGGCCATATGATAACAGCAACACTACCAATATATGAAAACCGAAACAAACGTTTGGCTAAAATTTTTGTTGAAAACTAAATGATACAAAAGGTGGCGAGTATGAAAACCAAGATTTATACAAGTAATCTTTCACAATGAATAAACAATTGCAAAGTATTCCAATAATTGTCTACAGGGTTAAAATAAAAGATTGTCTGTTCAAGATTTTTTTTTTTATGCTGCCGATTCCGATACCAATTATCTATGAGTAAGATCGGCTGATACCAATACCGATACCGATGTATTAACTGTACATTTTTAAAGTACCAGTAGAATGAAAAATAAATTGACTTTATATGCTTAATTTTGTTTCACTGTATCTATTAAACCATATCCAATTGTATTTACAAAGTTTGTGAATATACCGTCTAAACATCACGAAATGCCACAATTTCAGACAGCCATTTTGAATATTTTGCTCCGAAATATCGTTGAAGTTAAAGTACCAATGATTGTCACACACACACGAGGTGTGGCGAAATTATTCTCTGCATTTGACCCATCACCCTTGTTCACCCCCTGGGAGGTGAGGGGAGCAGTGGGCAGCAGCGGTGCCGCGTTCGGGAATCATTTTTGGTGATTTAACCCCCAATTCCAACCCTTGATGCTGAGTGCATTTTAGCAATTTCCATAGATTCAAGGTCAGATGACATATCAACAGATCAGTCATACTGGAAATATGCGAAAAATGGAAAGAGATGTGCTGTCTATTGTTCACAATCCTTTTGTAAGAAGAGAACAAATATGATTAGCTTTTTTTATGCAATCAAAATCGTAAATAAATAGCTAACAATTAAGTCAACAAATCGAGGGTCCTCTATTGTGCCCATAAGACCCTCTACAAAACATTCAGAAACTGCCAACAATATTCCATTTACATGTCGTGACTTGAAAATTAACCAAATATGAACGATATTGTTATTACAAACGCCAATGCAGACGGACTATTTTAACAGCACATTGATAGCAGTATGATAATGCTAGCTTACGCTGCTATTGTAGACACACTGAGCCGACGGCTGCTTCCGCTTTGTCTCAAACTTGGTAAAAGTAAATTGTAGATTATAATTCATGCATCTCTCACCTGGTAGTAGACACATGTGGCCATGGACCAAGAGGGTGGTCGACTGAGACGTCCCCTGAGATGATGGAAAATTCGCTAGTTGCAGCAACATGTTTCAAACCCTTCTTGAGGATTGTTATGGATTTTTCATCCAAACAGGATTATACGAGCGTCCCGTTGGTGGGCATCTCAGCAAGAGTGGAAATTGTACTGTAAGTGTTTGTTTTATTATGGTTTATTATGGTTAGTTTGTAGGTGTAGCACGTAATGATGCTGCTATAGTGTCACAATAAAGCTATGTCCGTTTAGCACTTCTAAAACTTATTGCTCACTCTCCTTGTGTTCGGGCTCAAAGATATAAGGTTTATAATATATAATAATATTTCCCAAAGTAATCTTTGTTGGCGTTCATAAAGTCTGTTTGATTAGCATTGTTGTTAATTAGGGAAGGGATCTCTGGTTCCTAACTCTACGTCACAGATCACGTGACTGGCTTGCTCATTTACATTCAAAATGGCTCGAAAAGCTCTGTGACATAGATATTCTTATGATCATATCTATTTACTCGCAAACTTTGTGTCTTAGTGTCATAAATCAGATATATAATAAAAGCTTCAATATAGAGGCAACTTGTTTTTCCATTCTACTAGTTTTTAAATGTATTTATGGTGACTGCTGTTGACAATTTCATCATCAACAAAATATTTAAACTGTTTACTTATTCTATTCTTTACATATAATTGTTCAATCAAAACAAAGTCAGTATAGTACATAATAACTACGTATTTTTCGGACTATAAGTCGCAGTTTTTTTCATAGTTTGGCCGGGGGTGAGACTTATACTCAGGAGTGACTTATGTGTGAAATTATTAACACATTATCGTAAAATATCAAATAATATTATTTAGCTCATTCACGTAAGAGACTAGACGTATAAGATTTAATCGGATTTAGCGATTAGGAGTGACAGATTGTTTGGTAAACGTATAGCATGTGCTATATGTTATAGTTATTTGAATGACTCTTACCATAATATGCTACGTTAACATACCAGGCACGTTCTCAGTTGGTTATTTATGCGTCATATAACATACACTTATTCAGCCTGTTGTTCACTTTTCTTTATTTATTTTAAATTGCCTTTCCAATGTCTATTCTTGGTGTTGGGTTTTATCAAATACATTTCCCCAAAAAATGTGACTTATACTCCAGTGCGACTTATATAAGTTTTTTTCCTTCTTTGTTATGCATTTTCAGCCGGTGCGACTTATACTCCGGAGCGACTTATACTCCGAAAAATACGGTAAACAGAAGTCAAAAATTACTATCTGCAACTCGTTTACATAAATTTTGCCCTAAAAGTCCTCCTGTCTCCAGGAAATTGTTTCCCAAGTTTGTAAACATTAACAAAAACAATAAGAACAAAAGATTTTGAGAAAATGAAAATATCGATCTGATTACTCCTGCATTGATATGCGCAATGTTTTTTCAAGCTCGGTTAGCAAAGGTCCTGGCTTTCGCTCATTGTGTAACATGTTTAGCCTCATACTCCAGTGATTATGTTACTTAAGATACTAAAAAATGCAGTTTATTTGCCGTAATGGAGGTGATTATTATCAGTCTAGAGGAGCGGTTCTACACTGTTTATGGAGATACATGATTCGCTGCTCGTCACTTTTCAGCCAGAGGGGATTGGTGTTTGTGACCGGCATTAAAAAGCCTTAATCGACATTAATCACATACTTTTTCACGAAAAATTGTCTGACACTGATCGGTGGCCGATGGATCTTCACATTTCTAGTTAAAACAGTTAATAGTTAAAATAGTTTTATAGTATTTCAAATACTAGAAATGTGTACATATGATTGAAGACCTACTTGATATATTTCTACTAATATCCATTGTGCACTTATCACAGGAGCTAGTCCACTCGCCGTTATCCCTATGACTCCTGTAACTTTTGGAAAGGCAGCACAGCCGTAGGCTTGGCAGCTCCATCCGCTGCATTTCAACATGCTCGACGTGCGAGGAAGTTAGTCCGGACCGTGGTGGACCCAGTGCCCCAGCATCCATGCTGCTGTGGAAGCCTGAGGCCTACTCCCCATACATCCCCGCTCCAGCTCTGTTGTTGATCCTATTGTCTTCTCTGCGTCACCACACGTCGCCCCGGCAAATAAAGGCCGTCTGGCTCCAAGCTTAAACATCGCAGCAAACTCAAAACCAACCATCAGAGCCGATTCATTCACATCTGCTCAGTGGGGCGACAAGGACAGGGCTTTAGGTGGGAAAGAGGGCAGAAAAAAGTTCACTTTTCCCTGCCGGGTGCCAAGAGAACGGGACGGGACTCAACTTCGAGGGAGCCGCAGCTGTGGCAAGTTGCCCATTTTGTTACATTTAAGTTAGCATATGGAAGATCGGACTGCTGTTTTTTCTCGCTTTTAGCTCCTGTTGTTGTGGTTTGTTTTACCAAAACGGCTGAGGATGTACATTTGGCTGTTTGCTAGTCATGTTTATGGCGTTAATGGCGTTTCCCGAGACAGCCAACGCTGCGGTTGATACAAGCTAATTTTATACTGTACATATATTCTGTCAAGAACTGGACTAGAACTTTGAAAGCTATATATACTATAGTTTAGAATGAGTATATTACTAAAAGAACGGAGTGTAGTGAACTAGTATCAAATCAACAGCGCTATCATCAGTCCGTACAATTTTTCAAATTTCAGTCGCGTTATTTCTGTCAAGTTTTTCACATTTTCTTACGTTTGACAACCCCATGTGTCGCCCCCCCCCCCACCCCACCCCTCCCCTTGTCCGGCCTGCCTACCCCACCCTCCCTGGCCTTCTGCACCCTCCACGTCCCTCCCTACCCCACCCTTCATTCTGCAGTGCTACGGACCGATCATGGGTGACTGGAGCTTTCTGGGAAACATTTTAGAGGAAGTCAACGAGCACTCCACAGTGATCGGCAGGGTGTGGCTCACGGTGCTCTTCATCTTCCGCATCCTCATCCTGGGCACGGCGGCGGAGTTCGTGTGGGGCGACGAGCAGTCCGACTATGTGTGCAACACGCAGCAACCCGGCTGTGAGAACGTGTGCTACGACGAGGCCTTCCCCATTTCACACATCCGCCTGTGGGTTCTGCAGATCATTTTTGTGTCCACGCCGTCTCTGGTGTACGTGGGCCATGCCGTGCACCACGTGCACATGGAGGAGAAGCGCAAGGAGCGCGAGGAAGCCGAACTTAGCCGGCAACAGGAGCTGAGCGAGGAGAGACTGCCGCTGGCACCCGATCAGGGAAGCGTCCGCACCACTAAAGAGACCAGCACCAAAGGAAGCAAAAAGTTCCGACTGGAGGGCACCTTGCTGAGGACCTACATCTGTCATATCATTTTCAAGACACTCTTTGAGGTGGGCTTTGTGGTGGGCCAGTACTTCCTGTACGGCTTCCGCATCCTGCCGCTGTACAAATGCAGCCGCTGGCCCTGCCCTAACACCGTGGACTGCTTTGTGTCTCGTCCAACAGAGAAAACTGTCTTCATCATCTTCATGTTGGCCGTAGCTTGCGTCTCGCTCTTCCTCAACTTTGTGGAAATCAGCCACCTGGGCCTCAAGAAGATCCGCTTTGTTTTCCGCAAGCCGGCCCCCGCTCCGGCACAGGGCGAGGGGTCGGCCCCCTTGACGCTTGGGAAGAGCCTACCCCCCTTGGCCGTGTCTTCGCTGCAGAGGGCCAAAGGTTACAGGCGATTGGACGAGGAGAAAGTTCCCCCCATAACGCATCTCTACCCGCTGGCCGAAGTGGGCATGGAGGCCGGAAGGGGCGCGCCGCCATTCCACGGGCTGGAGGAGAAGGCGGAGGAGGATGAAGAGCTGCCCATGGGGGACGTTCCCAAAGCCTACGACGAGAGTCTGCCCTCCTATGCCCAGACCACAGAGACCGGAGGGGTGACATTGCATCAGGTGGATGGGGCAGAGGAGGCGCAGCCGACGGGGGTGGAGGGTGGAGAGTGGCAGGGTGCCGACACAGAGGTCCAGGGAGTGGTCACCAGGGAGGGAGAAAACACGGCCCAGGCGGGGAGGAAGGCATCGATAGAGGACAGCAGACCTCTGAGCCGGCTGAGCCAAGTTAGCAGTAAGGCCAGGTCGGACGACCTCACCGTATGAACCTGTGAGGGCGACCCATGCATGTACCACTGTACCACACCAACACATCTGCAGAAGAGCACACACACTTACTCACATTATAGAAAACCAACAGAGCCGGTTTGGGCCTTAATTAAAATTATTGGCGATTGAATATAGGGGAATTGCCTATTGTGGGCAATGGAATGCCATTCCGGAACTAAGGTGTCCTGTCCTTCCAATTTAAAGTAGTCTCAAAACTATTCATTCATTTAAATAATAACAATTTAAAATACTTCTTAAAAAATATTTTTGGACTAGCGAGTGTCTGTGAAATATTTTAAAAAGTGTGTTTTTGGTATTCAAATGAAAGGTGGACATGTTTTTACTTTACATAAAAAAACATGTTCCGTTTTTAAGTAACATCTTTTTTTATCGAAAGGTTTTAATCACATATGATGGAGGGTTAGACATTTTTACACAGTTTTAAAGTTTTAAGGAGAGAGTTCTAGTATAATTGTGTGTCTTTGCTGTAGTTCATTCCCATTTCATTCAATCACTGCCATAATGCAAACAAACCAGTGCCTACTTAGACATTTTTATACGCAGCTTTTGGACTTTAAAAAGAAAAGTCAAATTTTCGGTTGTTTTTTTGCACATAGAGATGTTCACACTGTGCAAGGCTTTTTACAACCGTGCATCTATCAGGGTGCAATCATCTCATGTTTATATTTATAAAGTAGTGAGGAAATGACCACATGTCTGATGGTCTTTTTCAATGTCTCTTGTCATAGACTGCGATGCCATTCGGAAGAGAGTGTGTATATACATAGGACACATTTTGCCCTATTAGAGGATGAACTATAGAGCCCCCGCAGGCCAAATCCACTCTCTTTTTGCTCTGTACAAACAGGCATCCGGGTGATAAAGATCGTGCCCCGTCAGCACAAAGTATTGTTGGGAGGCGGGACAATAAAAGAAAACGATGGCCATCAATGAAAACAAGCATCCTTAACCTGGCTTGTGGGGAGAAGAACAGAGAGGAAAATACTTAACAATTACCCCGAGCAAGTGTACATAGCCCCTATGTCATTGTCTCATAATGTATATAATTAGCAACTTCTATGTTTTATGTCACAATGTCAGAACATATCTAAATGGTGCCATTATTCATACGCATTATTTCTTTACACCATATTTTTGTGCCTTTATGAGAAAAATATTTAAACATATACATGATCAACCTCTGAGGATCTTGGAATTTCACATGCAAACCCCCACAGATTCATTCAAGCAGGAGCAACAAACACATTACACCTCTTGCAGGGCAGCTTTGATCCCCCTTTTTCTAATTCTACTCTTGTAGCCCATAATAATGCAAAGAGCAAAATGAGTGATCCCATCTTGTTACAAGGTACTTGTTTACACCTATAAAAGTGACATGTGACTGCTAATGTATGTGTTGACTGTTGCATTACTTGTTATGTTTGAAGGAAGACATGATCAATCTTTGGAGGAAAAAAAGAGCGAGAGAGAAAAAAAAAAAACATTTTTACTAACTTGTAGTCTTCACTGGTGATAGTTGTGTAGTATCTTCTTTTTAAACGCAATGATAATAAAAACAATCACACGTGGTCATTATGTGTTGCCTTTCTATGCACACACAAACACTGCATACCACTCCTTCAATATTCATATGTGTTTAAGGGATGTGTCTAATACTGACAACATATACAAGAACAAGGAGGAAATTCAAATTGTGATGTAAAATGTAAGGCAAGTACCAGCAGAGGTCACTGTAATTCCACTTTCCCTGAAGCCCATTTCAGAGTCCATTGAGAACATACAGTATATTTATAGGTCATTTTTAATATATACATTAAAGTTAAAGTTCCACTGATAGTCACACACACACTAGGTGTGGTGAAATTACCCTCTGCATTTGACCCATCCCCTTGGTACACCCCCTAGGAGGTGAGGGGAGCAGTGAGCAGCAGCGGTGG
>NC_084744.1:15076768-15269268 GCF_033978785.1 Entelurus aequoreus | reverse complement strand
GTTAATGCTAATTGGTAGCAAGTCTATAGCATATCCAATGTAAATTAGCATCGAGCTAGCGCATTTTTAAAAGTGGAGCCTTACGGTTCATTAGAGCACCTTCTTAATGCTTTGTTGGCATGGAAAATTGGAACATCACCTAGAGACTGTCTGCTTGACAGCTTATTTCTCTGCCAAGTGCTAGAGCTGGTGCCGGATGTGTCATCCCATGCAAAAAAAAGGTATCGAAATATGGTGCAATGTGACTCTCATGACTAAGTAGATTGACGCAGGTTCAGGTCTGATCAACCTGTGGCTGGCCGCCTGTAGTGAAGGTGTATAGTGATTAAAGGCCAAAACACCCTGTGATCTAACAGAACACTACTGACGATGCGTCCAAAATTATAATCCAAAGCCCACATGCTCAATTAGTGGATGCCAGTGATGTCACAGAGGTGGTTATGACCTATTCATAGCCTTTAGCCAGGTTTAATGCTCTGGTGTTGACATGTATGTGCCTGCACAAAGGCAATTGCCATTTTATCCTGTGTTTAATCATCTGTGAGATTTACGTGTAACTGTACCTTGTAGGTTTGTCTTCAAATAGTCGAATTCCCAGTCACTGGGAGTCAAATATATTGTACACACAAATACACATAAATACTCATATACACACAATTATTCATACATATACTGTATACATACATACGCGCACACATGGGTGACTACGCTCCCACATACAGTACATACACAAATACAGTACATACCTACACAATTAAAGTTTGTACATCCACACGCACATTCACTGTACAAACATACATATACACATACTGTACATATACATCCACTGTACAAACATACATATAGACATACTGTACATATACTGTACATACATATAGACATACTGTACATATACTGTACATCCACTGTAAGGGTTGGTTCATACTGTTTAAGGATTGTGCTTATGTGCATAACCTTAAGGTTCAGGGGGAAGCTGCTGGTGGATATGGAAAAGCAGCAAGTGAGCTTCTTGATTCATAGGCTGAGATTATAAAAGGCATAAAGGTAAGGAATTATCACTAATTAGCTGCCTATAGTGGAGTTAGGGTCTGCTATTTTTTTTTTGCTAGAAGGCACTCATATGTCCATTGTGTTGGAATTCTAATTTTGTTATCACACAAAGGCCTTCCTTCCTTTTGCTGAAGCAAGAGGATAATGTGTTTCAGAGAGTATGAGCATTCATAGGGCATCAGTATTTAACCTGTCTTTTCTGGGGAGTTTTGTACAGCTCAGATGGGGGAAGAGAGCCCACTTCTTTAAATGGTACCCTCACAGAGTGTCTAAAGCAGGGGTCTCAAACTTGTGGCCCGCTGGCCAAATGCTGCCCCCGAGATGATATTTTGTGAAAGTTAAATGTTAGTGCGGCCCGCAAGTTTTATATGAATGGCACTTTACAGTGTTGTGTGTGGAGCTGAAAGAATCACAGTGGGGTATATGGCTCTCGGGGGCGGGACATCGACCGGGCTCGATGCAAGCAGAGACACATTTCTCAACGAGTAAACGTTACAGCAGCAGTTGCCATGGAGAGTTTTCTTCCGTGCCTGGCTGGCTGACATTCGTCTCAGCACGCTGCTTTTACAACACGTCCCAAAAAATTATTTTTAAAGTTGCTACCTAGCGGGACATTATACGTATATGTCGTGGTTTACAAAAAGCGCTGACGACAAAAGCGGTGAGTGCGAAAAGTATTTTATTGTCCACACTGTCAATGATTAAAAAAGAACCAATAGAACAAAAAGGCGAGAAAAAGATATGTTGATGACAATAACTAATAACACAAATGTGACTCTAAATATATGTATACATTTTTTAAATAATTTTTTTTTAAAACAATAAAGGCCTCACAGCCATCTATCCATCCATCCATCCATCTTCTTCCGCTTATCCGAGGTCAGGTCGCGGGGGCAGCAGCCTATGCAGGGAAGCCCAGACTTCCCTTTCCCCATCCACTTCGTACAGCTCCTCCCGGGGGATCCCGAGGCGTTCCCAGGAGGCGTACCCATACTTGCCAACCCTCCCGTTTTTAGCGGGAGAATCCCGATATTCAGCGCCTCTCCCGACAACCTCCCGACAGAGATTTTCTCCCGACAAACTCCCGGTATTCAGCCGGAGCTGGAGGCCACACCCCCAAAAAAAAAAAGTCTGCCGCAGCTGCGATTGGACCTGACCAGCCTCCGGGTACAAGTACTGGAGTACCAATTGCTTGCCAGGGTAGATCTTCCCCAGGAAGCAAGGATTGACCGGTTTTGGGCCATGCTAGGGAGAGATGGAAGATTCCACACTCTCGTGCATTTGATGAAAGCACTTTTGTGCGTGCCACACAGCAATGCATCATCAGAGAGGGTGTTCAGCATGGTTAGAAAAATAGTGACAGAGAATAGAAAGAGGATGGACAATTCAACCCTTAACAAAGCATTGTACTTTCAAGTACAACAATGAGTAGATGAGTGTTGTGTGTTTGTGTGTACATGTGTAAATAAATGAACACTAAAATTCAAGTATTTATTTTATTTATATATATAATAAAATATATATATATATATATATATATATATATATATATATATATATATATATATATATATATATATATATATATATATATATATATATATATATATATATATATAGCTAGAATTCACTGAAAGTCAAGTATTTATATATATATACACTACCGTTCAAAAGTTTGGGGTCACCCAAACAATTTTGTGGAATAGCCTTCATTTCTAAGAACAAGAATAGACTGTCAAGTTTCAGATGAAAGTTCTCTTTTTCTGGCCATTTTGAGCGTTTAATTGACCCCACAAATGTGATGCTCCAGAAACTCAATCTGCTCAAAGGAAGGTCAGTTTTGTAACTTCTGCAACGAGCTAAACTGTTTTCAGATGTGTGACCATGATCTCACAAGGGTTTTCTAATCATCAATTAGCCTTCTGAGCCAATGAGCAAACACATTGTACCATTAGAACACTGGAGTGATAGTTTCTGGAAATGGGCCTCTATACACCTATGTAGATATTGCACCAAAAACCAGACATTTGCAGCTAGAATAGTCATTTACCACATTAGCAATGTATAGAGTGTATTTCTTTAAAGTTAAGACCACTTTAAAGTTATCTTCATTGAAAAGTACAGTGCTTTTCCTTCAAAAGCACTGTATACCCCCCCCCCCCGATATTGGAGGTCTCAAGGTTTGTAAGTATGGGCGTACCCAGGAGACATAGTCTTCCCAACGTGTCCTGGGTCTTCCCCGTGGCCTCCTACCGGTCGGACGTGCCCAAAACACCTTCCCGGATGACAGAGCTTCTCCCCCTATCTCTAAGGGAGAGCCCCGTCACCCATCGAAGGAAACTAATTTTGGCCGCTTATACCCGTGATCTTGTCTTTTCGGTCATAACCCAAAGCTCATGACCATAGGTGAGATCGACCGGTAAATTAAGAGCTTCTCCTTCCGGCTCAGCTCCTTCTTCACCACAACGGATCGATACGGCGTCCGCATTACTGAAGACGCCGCACCGATCCGGTGGAGGTGCTGATTCCCATCCCAGTCGCTTCACACTCGGCTGCGAACCGATCCAGCCAATTATGCAAATTATACGATGATGTCATATTAACCCCGCCCCGGCCACGTCCCCACTGCTCCCATGTCTTAGAAATAGAATGAGTTCTGAAGAGAGTATTTATTTCCTTACCTGAGCTTTACAGTAGCTCTCTTGTTTGTGATTGGTGGACTGAGCGAGAAGAATCATGGCCCATTTCAGACCTACAAAGGAGAGAAACTGCCTTGGTGATCCTGGTCATGTGTACATTCTTGAGCCGTAGCTAGCTATATATACTGTATATACAGTACAGGCCAAAAGTTTGGACACAACTTTTCATTCAATGGGTCTTATTTATTTTGATGACTATTTGCATTGTAGATTGTCACTGAAGGCATCAAAACTGTGAATGAACACATGTGGCGTTATGTACTTAACAAAAAAAGGTGAAATAACTGAAAACATGTTTTATATTCGAGCTTCTTCAAAATAGCCACCCTTTGCTCTGATTACTGTTTTGCACACTCTTGGCATTCTCTCGATGAGCTTCAAGAGGTAGTCACCTGAAATGGTTTTCACTTCACAGGTGTCATAGTTTTGATGCCTTCAGTGACAATCTACAATGTAAATAGTCATGAAAATAAAGAAAACACATTGAAATGAGAAGGTGTGTCCAAACTTTTGGCCTGTACTGTACGTGTATACTTTGTTTATCGCTGTTATAAAAGAGCGCCTCTGTTGGGTCATTTTTAGTGCATAATAAATGTACACTGCACTACAGGCTGTACACTGACCACTCTAAAATATAGCCAAGTTGACTTTCTGTATTATTGTATCTTAAGACTAGACAGTATAAAGTAATAAAAAAATACTTGCTGACATGTGAAAGGTGTACTGTACTTAATGATGTTTGTGTACTGTTGCATTATTTTGCATCCTTGTGTTGTCATCTATCAACCATTAATCCGAACAGATACCATACTTTGGGGGTAATTTGATATTCAATCAACATGTTATTTTTTGTTGATTACTTTTTATATTTTTCAATTATATTTATTTAATAGCATGTTGAAAAGGCTCTCAAATGGCACATTTCCTGATGAATGGTAAGACAGGAGGACATGCAGTTGTGACTATGTCAATTATGCAAATTATTAAAAACACAAAGATTTATTGTACGAAGACAAAACCTCTGATGATGGATACATGGCATGGATCTTTTCGGGTATACAGTGAAACCTCAACTTAAGAGTGCCCTAACTTAAAAAGGTTTTGAGATGGGAGCTGTCTCTCGGCTATTTGTAATGCTTTAACTTACAAGCAAAAAGTTGGGTTACAAGCATTCCCGCCATTGGTTGGCATAGCAAATGTACAGTGAACCTTGGAAGATCTGCCCAAAACATCAAGTCTTACTCGTTAGCATTAGCTTATAACTATAGATGGACATAACTTTGTTTTTCAAAAATGGGAAGGCTGATGTCGTCATTGTTTTATCTGTTGTGACCACTTGTGGAAAATGGTACAGAATAGGGAGCAGTGCGCAATTTCGCATGCAGGCACGCACCTTGGAGGTAACATTGGTGTGGACCAAACCATTTTTTCAGAAAGGGCCATGAGGGTTATTGAAACGATTACAATTATAAGATTGTATGACTTGTATTAATTCATATTCATTCATATGAATATAAGCGTTATTATTGTCTGGCCAGTTACGCATGGTGTAGCAATACAATATTGTTGTCTGGGTGGAAATCGGGAGAAATTCGTGAGAATGGTGGCCCCGGGAGATTTCCAGAAGGGGCACAGAAATGTGGGACTTTCCCGGGATAAAATCGTGAGGGTTGGCAAGTATGCTATTACACTTGTCCCTTCCCACATTGCGCTTCAAATATTCACCACATAGTGGACTTAAAAAAAGGTATTTCTTTAAAGCATATTCTAAAATGTAATCCCGTCCTAAATTAATCATTTTCAATCATAAAAATGGCTAAATAAACTATTGGCCACTGGATGAGACCAACCCACTCAGAGTGCGCTGTTCGGTATCTTGGCCACGGATTGGCTCAGCCTCAAGCAGCATTACTATATTGGTATAAACAAGTCTAAAGGTGACAAAAGGGTGTTATTCCATGTCTCGAGGGCTTTTATTATGTTGGAAATGTATTTAGAAGGTCTTAAAAAGGTTTTCAATGCTCTTGCTATGAAAATATTAGATTTTTAATGAATAATTACTTCTTCGTGGAAATTAATTTGTCCCATTGATGTTTGCAACCAATTAAGCACAATGAACGAGGGACGACTGTCACGGGGCATGCGCAATCCCTCATGCCATCTGCAGCAAGCGCCGCCGGCAGCTCCGCTAGGAGCGCCCCGGGACACGCCCCTGCTCACTCTTCCTGCATCGCGGCCACGCACCTGCACGGCTGCAGGCAATCGACAATCAGCACACCTGGATCTGATGAGGGCAGACAACATAAAGACCAGCGGACCCGAAGATCCAGTGCCGGAACGTAGTTCACTCTCTGTAGTAAGCGTCCTGTCTCTAGCTTCCCTCCTCGTGCCTGCTCTCTGTGCTTTTCCTCTGCCCATGTCTTATATGTCTTCTGTGTTCCTCGCAGTTATCCCTCCGTCTCCAGTGATCGAGATGTGCGCTTCGTTCCCTTGGACTTCCCTCCGGATTTTGGACTGCTTACCTCGATCCTCGACCCCCGCTCGGACACGGACCTCGACGCCTCTCTCCAGCCCCAACCTCTCCCTTGCTCACGGACTGCCTTCTTGCCTTGCCCCTCTGGATTTGTGGACAATTCATCCAACACGCACGAACAACACCCTCTGGTAACATTTACATTGTTACTTATTCACATCGTCTTACACTACACACTCGTAGTAGCATACACACTCCAACACACAATTAAGTTCAATAAACCTGTTGAACTTATTCCTGTCGCTGTGTCGTCTTTGTAACAACGACTGTAGTTACAAAGCTTTGAGGATATATAATTATTACATTTCTGTTGTCTGGACTTTTAAACTATTTTGACCACAACCTGTTGGTAAATGTAAATTACAGTCATGGCTGTATTAGCAATATATATCAGTGTTTTTTAATGTTATGGCAAAATGTCATAATATCGTATCACAGGTTACTCTTGTGTAGACAGGAAGCGATCGGTTTTATTTGGTTGACTACTGTGAGAATAATAGTTGTAGGCTATTTTCTATTTTTGTTGTAATGTTAGCAGTCACGGTTTTGTTGTATTTCTCCATGTGACCTCTTGCTTAGACTGACCATACGTCCTCTTTTCCCCGGACATGTCGTCTTTTGCGGGCCTGTCCGGGCTGTCCGGGCGGGATTTCTTAAATGCCTCAAATGTCCGGCATTTTGAGTTAGGGTTGCGTGTATTTTCAATGTACGTCCAGGATTAAGAAGGGGTTAAAAAAACAAACAAATTGTGCGCGCAGCAGCATTCGTGAGGGAGGGGCAGAGACAGAGAGAGTGAGATAGTTATGATAAACGCGTATGCGTCGCCAGGCTCTGCTTTTTATCCATAGATTTATCGGATGTAATTTTTTATTATCTATAGCAGCGGTGTCAAAAGTGTACCTCGGAGGCCATTTGCGGCCCACAGCAAATATTTTAAAGGCCCACGGCACATTCTAAAAATACTATTAAAATAAACAAAAACATAACAAAAGTGAAATAAAAAAGCTTGAAGGTGAAATGTAATTTAGAAAAATGTTGACGAAGAAAACAAAGCTGTTTTTTTTCTTTCAAACTGTCATTGCTCAAAACATAATATTGAATCAAAATCAATGTTATTATGAATTATTGACCTATCCAATGTTCCCATTTCTTCACATCAAGTATTCCACTTTGAAAAATATTTTTGGTGGAAGATTTTGCATATTTTGTGTGTTTGCCATTAAAACCATAGTTTTGTTTGACAAAAAAGGGCGGAAAACAAACAAACAAAAAAACAACATAAAAAAAAATAAAACATTTTGAAATGAGGGATAGATCTGAAGTTGATGTAGACTCCAGAGATTTAAGCGTTAAATATAAAATGTATGTATGCCCTGGCACACCATTATCATCATTTCATGACCCAAGCAAAACACTTTTTACACTTTTATACTGAAATAAATACACCTACAACTTATTAAATAAAAACATAGAAAAAACCACCAGGAGCGGCAAAGTTTAGATCCATGAAGGAAAGAAGAAAGTGATTGAATGTTTATAACTGAATACATTTACATATGTATACGCATTTGTTTTATTTATTTATTTATTTTTTTTAATGAATGAAGTAACATTTATGACAACCTTTTTCCAAAACACAATATATAATATAACAGGATAATGCATACGTTTATAATTTTTTTTCAAAACGCTTACAAAAAAGTGGGGCCCCAATAATTTACTGTGGGACCCCATTTTTATGACTTGAAGGGGTCCCTGGGACCCCATTTTGAAAATTCCTAGCGCCAACACTGCTGTCAACAGAGGAGAAAAAATGCTTTATTTAAATAACTACCGGTATATTATTTATAAAGCAAGTTCGAGTATCATTGGCAAATTTTCACCTAGTCCCTGCCTTGGCACGCATATATGTGTCCTCTTTTTGGGATTTCACAATATGGTCAGCCTACTCTTGCTAATATGTGTAGACGTCAAAAACAGTAAAAAAAAGAAAAAAGAAAAAAACCCGGCATGAGTATAATATAGCATAATAAATGTCGTTTTATGGTGATATTTAATGATGTTTACATTTTTTTATGATAGTTAACTTAAGCTACATTACTTACTGCACGTTCATTTAATGTCATTCTTCCACACATCAATTCCTCTTCTTCCTCCTCCCCCTTCTCAGTGAACGTTCCCAGAAGGAAAAAATAGAGACATTTCCATTGGTCCTTTTGCCGGGAGAGGAGGAGAAAACACTGAAGACCAACTCGAATTCCTCAAAGCTCCTCCAATTTCCTCCAAGCCGTCGTCGAAACCTCTTCTCTGGTCTACTTCTCTGTCGCCCATCCGAGCAGCTCTCTACTTAACGGTAACGTAGCAGCGACGACGACTTACCTCGTTTCATTTTTACACTAAAAAAGCGAATTTTAGTACATACAACCGCTTCAAATGTTAGTTCCTGCTGCTTAAACCTGACTTTTTTTTCGCTTCCTCGACCAGATGTTGCGGGGTGTCGCTGTGCTCTTTCTGCTAGCCTTGGCTCACTCTCACGCAGAGGTAAGTTTAAACTTGGCTAAAAAGTCGCATTCAATATCCTAAAGCCACACGCCGAATGATTTAGAATAGAAAAACAGTCAGAATTGTCAGGTTATGGTCATGTTATCAGAGTATTTATGCAGTATTTTCCACAGGTTTGCTCTAAAATGTCACTAAAGGCTAATGGAGTATGGCACACTTACTAATTGTAGTAATTGGTGCACTACTGCACCATTAATAATGCTCATATTTTGCAATTTAAAACACATTCTGAATGATATATGACATTGGTTCCCAAACTTTTTTCACCAAGTACCATCTCAGAAAAAAATTGGCTATACAAGTACCACCATAAAGATTAACATTAAAATACAGTAGCGCAGTAGGCCTACGTATTGATTAAAAACAAGGCCACGTTTTTATTTAACAGGTATATTAATATGTTTGCACACTGTAACAATACACATAGTTTGAACAGTAACACTGTTTGAATATAAGACAAATATATAAATATAAATGTAAAACACTGTACTTTAACCAAGTTTTTGTTTTTGTTGTACAACTAGATGGCGCCCGCACAGTTTGAGAATGACTGAGTTAGAAAACGTGTCAAACTCAACGTCGGGGGCCAGATCATTTTATGTGGTCCGCAAAAATCAGGAAATTTTATGATATGCTTTAATAAAGAATATTTTCTTAAAAATACTTGTACTGCATGCATATCTTTTATATTCATATATTTTAAGCTTTATTAGTATCTAATAATGCAATAAAATATTAATATACATTGAAAAACATTGTTTTGTTCAAATCAAAATAAATATCTAAATATCTGCCTGACTTATGATTTCAAAGCAAGTTATGTACACTATAAAAATGACAACAGAATTAACAGTAAAATTCTGCCGACTGAGCTGCCAGTTTCTTTTAACCGTGAAACAACTTTGGTACTGTTTTTTTTGTGTCATTTACAGTAATATACTATAAAACAACCGTAGATTTTACTGTAAAAAAAACAGTGGTACAGTTTTTTCAGTCCATTTACAGTAATATGTTACAAAAAACACTGCAAATTTTACGACAAAATACTAGCAACTGAGTTGCATGTTTTTTTTTACAGTAAAATCAAAAAACATTTTAGAAGCAAACGTAAAAAAAGATACAATAATCAAATACATAGGAAATAATGTAATATGAGGCAAATCCTTATACATTGTTTTATCATATATTATTCACTCTGATGGCGTCCGTAACTGCGATGTGGCCATCAATTAAAACGAGTTTTAAACCCCTGATTTACAAGAAGAAAACACCTGGAACCGGTAGTTTGATGTGAAGTTATCACGCGTTCTCAAGCGTTTATTTTCTTCCCCGGGGGTTGTTAAATGTCATCAGATGTTTATGGAATGTGGTACCAATCATTGTTACTTGTTGCAGTAGGCACTGTTATTCAAAACAAGTGAAGTTTGCAAGGTAAAGTGGCTCAGGAAAAGGGTGCTATATATAAAGGAGTGACATGTGAATGGCAGGCAGCTGTGAAAAGAAAAGAAGGAAGGACCGAGCTTGTGTACATTTCATCAGCGCTGCTCCACCTACACTTTGCACTTACTGCTGGGGATGCTTGGCAGCTGCTCTAATGGTCTCCAAACAGTGCATTTGGGTGGTCAGTCAGGCAGCATGTGTGTTTGTTTGCACGCTCAAGATAGGTCTCAAGAATGCTCACCTTATGGGCGTCACACTGTGGAGAGATGTCGTGGATTGTAGTTTGATGACTAGTGGAACAATGGTGAGCTATAATGTGTTTTCTGTTTCTTTTTTGTCCATGTTGGAAACAGGAAAGCGTGCACGCGCAAGTGTTTGTTTGATGACCTCACAGTCTCAGCTGTTGAACACCTGGCTTCTCGTTGTTTACTGCCCTGTTGACCTTGAGTCACATACAGAGGAAGTAAACTGCATTTATTTTGCCGTCATATTGACTGTCTGTCACCTAATTACAGAGATATAAAAACACTTGAATGGCACTACATAGGTCATAGAGCCGGGGTGTCAAACTAATTTTGGATCGTGGGCCACATGGAGAAAAATCTACTCCCAAGTAGGCCGGACTGGTAAAATCACACCACGATAACTTAAAAATAAAGACAACGTCAGATTGTTTTCTTTGTTTAAAAATGTATGTTGTTGTTGTTGTTTTGTTTTTTACACTTACATGTTACGGTTAATAGTATTCTATCTTTATTTGTCGTTATTTATACTTTCTGAATAAATTATGTGATAATGTTCATCAGTCAACTCATTGGTGTTAATTTTCAATCTATCAAGATAAAAAAAATATATCACAATCAAATTATAGGATGTTATTTATGTAGTTTGCTCATTTTCCTCGACTGGTGCACTAACATCATGTGTTTTTTTTTTTTTTCATATGTAGCATAATCTACAAAGATACAAAGAATTGCTTTTGCGACATATAGTGGACACATTTAGAACAGCAGTTTGTTTCATTCAAAAATCTCGGCTCATTATTATACTTAGCAAACTCATCTCGCGGGCCGGATAAAACCTGTTCGCAGGCCTGATCTGGCCCGCGGGCCGTATGTTTGACACCCCTGTCACAGAGCCAATGATAATGCACGGTAGTGATTGACAGAGTGGGGCCATTTGCAGTAAGTGTTAAGTGGTTATTGTTGTTAATGAAAGCAAACAAAAATACGATTATTGCTTAGTTGAGGCCAATACTTTTCCACTTCAGTACTGTAGGTGGCAAAAGTGGTGTATTACTGTACATATTACTGTAGTTAACATAAACAGTAATGTTTGTGGAAGACGGCTAATTAGTGTGTAAATTGCCATGGATAAATTTAGGCAGCCATGTATACATTTTGGTGCAGCCTTTTGCACTACTCTTAAACACATTATAACGGGACTGTATGTGACGGTAGCTTGTTGTTCCAACTCTGCACAATAGTTGGCATCGTAACTCTGCTTTAACGACACCTGTCCCTGACAGAGGATGTGCTACCAACTTATCTACTTCATAGTATTCAGACTCCTCTAGATTCTGTTTTTCAAAAAAAGCGACTCGCGACAAATCAAGCTCCTTTTCGAGTGTCATTGGACACTTTTAAAGTTTGAGTCTAACATTAAAGCACACATATTCTTCTCAGTGAGTAGCTGGTGCTGACAAAACCTTACACCAACGCACCCCGATTCTCAAAAAAAAAAACCACACAAAAACAAGAAACTTGATTTGTATTTGGTGAACATATTTGTTTTGCTATTCATGTTTTATGTTCATCTGGGCCAATTATGCAAATTACACTCAGTTGGCTTCTGTTTCCACAATGATAAACAAAAGTACTAAGTAAACCCACTAACAAACAGTAGTGTGTAATAGTGGTAAAAGTGGAAAAAAATAAATAAGAAATAAGTAAGTTGCATCCTTCTTGTTTCACAGCAGTCATATAAGTTGCACATAAATTAATTGGTAAGAAATAATGTGGTTGAAGGTGTTTCCGCCATGATAAACAAGACCTTTGGTACATGTCACAGAGTCAAATAAGGGCCACATCCTCCTCGGTAGTAAACTGTTGTTACGAGAAATTACCAATTGAAAAAGGCCAAGCTGTTTGTTCATTAATTACAGTAACCCGTTTAGAATGTCATGTGCAGTGGTTGCTAGGAGACGTACTTACTAGACCAGTCATGTTGCTGTAATATAATGTGATGCCAATGTTAGTTCTCTTCCTGAGTTTAGTGAAGCGTAGCATCAATTGGCATATCATGAAGAACAAAGCTTAATAGGGAATTGTTCGTAAAGGGAATATACACTATATTGCCAAAAGTATTTGGCCACCTACCTTGACTCACATATGAACTTGAAGTGCCATCCCATTCCTAACCCATAGGGTTCAATATGACGCAGGTCCAGCTTTTGCAGCTATTACAGCTTCAACTCTTTTGGGAAGGCTGTCCACAAGGTTGCGGAGTGTGTTTATAGGAATTTTCGACCATTCTTCCAAAAGCACATTTGTGAGGTCACACACTGATGTTGGTCGAGAAGGCCTGGCTCTCAGTCTCCGTTCTAATTCATCCCAAAGGTGTTCTGTCGGGTTCAGGTCAGGACTCTGTGCAGGCCAGTCAAATTCATCCACACCAGACTCTGTCATCCATGTATTTATGGACCTTGCTTTGTGCACTGGTGCGCAGTCATGTTGGAAGAGGAAGGGGCCCGCTCCAAATTGTTCCCACAAGGTTGGGAGCATGGAATTGTCCAAAATGTTTTGGTATCCTGGAGCATTCAAAGTTCCTTTCACTGGAACTAAAGGGCCAACTTCTGAAAAATAACCCCACACCATAATTCCTCCTCCACAAAATTTCACACTCGGCACAATGCAGTCCGAAATGTACCGTTCTCCTGGCAAACTCTAAATCCAGACTCGTTCATCAGATTTCCAGATGGAAAAGTGTGATTCATCACTCCAGAGAATGCGTCTCCACTGCTCTAGAGTCCAGTGGCGACATGCTTTACACCACTGCGTCCGACGCTTTGCATTGCACTTGGTGATGTATGACTTAGATGCAGCTGATCGGCCGTGGAAACCTATTCCATGAAGCTCTCTGCAGAATGTACATGGGCTAATTGGAAGGTCACATGAAGTTTGGAGCTCTGTAGCAACTGACTGTGCAGAAAGTTGGCGACATCTTTGCACTATGCGCTTCAGCATCCGATGACCCCTCTCTGTCAGTTTACGTGGCCTACCACTTGGTGCCTGAGTTGCTGTTGTTCCCAAACTCTTCCATTTTCTTATAATAAAGCCCACAGTTGACTTTGGAATATTGAGGAGCGAGGAAATTTCACGACTGGATTTGTTGCACGGGTGGCATTCTATTACAGTTCCACGCTGGAAATCGCTGAGCTCCTGAGAGCGGCCCATTCTTTCACAAATGTTTGTAGAAACAGTCTCCATGCCTAAGTGCTTGATTGTATACATTTTATACACAAGTGACTAGGACACCTGATTCTGATCATTTGGATGGGTGGCCAAATACTTTTGGCAATATAGTGTAGTTATGTTTGCCGTCTACTCTGGTATCAAAATTGCCACAATGATAAATAAAACATGGCTCGATCCATTCCACACCACAGTTAAATTAATAATTTTGGTGTAAACAAACTAAGACGGTAACAACATGACCTCTATGTCAGAGGTAATAAAGGAAAGACATACACATATCGTTAAGCTCTTGGATGGTTGCCATGAATGACTCAACGTCCCGCAATCCCCTCCCTGTGCTGACCTTTCATTGCTTTCTCCCACCTTTGCCTGCCTAACTGCCCCGGAGAAAGTCCTATTGTATGCCAACCTTGTTCCTTATTCCCGATCACAATCTGCAGGGATTGGCTCGCTCCTGCCAGGGTTTGTCCAATGAAAAGCCACAATGGTAATGGGGTGGCATCTGTTCTCCGAAGGTAATTACCCTGATAATATATGGCGTGTTGTCTGGCCGTGGGAAGAGCCTGAACTGGCATACCAGTACACTGTCTTAAGGAGGTCAAGAAGTTGCAGCAGAAGTCTCGGGTGAGCTAGCAGGCTGTGTGCTAGTTGTCATTAGAGATACTTGGACTGCACAGAGGATAAGTTGGATGGAGTGAGAGAAGGTATTTCCAGTGTAAGCTAATAAAGACTGACTGCTCATAGAGATGATGTATATTCTTATACAGCAATGGTCTACAAAGGATGAGAAAGTTGTATTGGTTCTTGATAGTTTGTCTATGACCCAAAGTACATATTGTTGAGAATCCAATAATCAATGGCCGTAACTACCATTGAAGACACCGAGGTCATGTCCTCTGTATTTTTTTTAGGTGACAAAAGGATGATGATATGACTGACTGTAGATGTACTTTGTGTAGCACATTGTGTGCGCTGTACTTCACCATGCGGTAGATCATTCTCTCTCACTATATGATCTTTGGTCGTGCACAGCCCGCTACAACTGCAACAACAAAGAAGTCCACTTTTATTTTAAACATTATTCGATCTGAAATGTGCTGTCAACATAACATTGACATTAAATCATACTGATGTAACTAAGGTTGCTTTCACCTGAATGAAATTGATGTGAAACGCTGTCTGTATGATTCTGTCATCGCGTCAGTCAGGTGCCGCCCTGCCCTAAATGCAGAACATGCGCTGCGCATAGGGCAGGGCGCTTTGCGCAAATAATCACATTAAAATGTAAATTGTTGAATGACAAAGCGCTTCATATAATATTTTACCCCAAACGTATTCCTGGCCACGTCATGCTCTGTCACTGATTAAAATATAAAGGCAAAATGTTCTCCATTACTTCCGGTGGCCTCGTTGCAAACGTCATTAGTACTTGTAGTGCAAAGCTGAAGATCTTGGGTTTTGAACCCTGGTCGTGGTTGAAAATGTTGTATGTTTTTTTTAATGTTTGTTTTAATGATGTAAACATTTTTTGCTATGCTAAACTTCACGATATTAAAAACGTGGACTTTTGCTGGTTATCAAAGATGTTAGATGAGTGATAGATATTTACAACTCAGTTAAAGCTTTTGTTATTCTGGAACTTCATTGTGTTGCTCTAGGTAATACAATTTATATGGTGCTAGGATACCCATGATTTCAGCCTTTCCAAGTTCCTCTTGCACAACCAATTTTCGACCTCGGTATTTGTCAAATGCTAGTTATGGCCCTCGGTATACCAAGAATAGACAAGTGCATCCATGTTGCCGGGGAAATATACAATTGTGCATTCAAAAGGATGTTTTGTGGTGTTTTTAAAGCTGGAATTTCAAATTGTGGCACACAATGACCCTCACCACTGAATCCTATTTGGTGTTTTTTTCTGCTCACCCAAGACTGTTTACTTCTACTAAGGACTGCAGCTATCGGTTATTTTAGTAATCAATTAATCGATTAGTTTATTCAATTAATCGAGTAATCGTATAAAACACACTTTATATCTTAAAGGTGTGTTTTAGGAAAATATTTATAATAGTGGAAATAATAATAATGATATTTTTTCTAATAAATGCACATCATCAACATTGAAATTGCACTTTTAACCTCATGTGTGCATTAATAAAACTTACGTTTTTTTCAAATATCCGCAGTTCGCCACCGTACAGATCACGGCACCTACAAAACACCGCTTTCATGTGTACTTTAAGGCGGGGGGCGTGTGGATTTCCTACATTTTTATTGATTACACTCATCACTTTTTTAAAATTGATTTAATTGATGAACCGTTGCAGCCCTACTCTTACTATTGAATCTAAATGTGACAGTTTGACCACACCTCCCCCACTGTCACTGTTTGCCCTTAACTTCCTCTCAAACCGCGCACATTTGTTAGGAAGCACAACATGGACAAACAACAAATGCTCAATCTCTTTAGTCAGTGAAAAGCATTCACTCAACAAACAAATCACAACCTGTCACTCACCATGACTAAACTGGTGGCTAAAAGAGTCAGGGTGGGGCTGAGGGTTTTAAATAGATGAACACATCTGCCTGGTTCTCAAAAGCTGAGTGTTAGAGAAGCACACTGGACATTTAAAAGTTATGATCTCCAAGCCTGATTCACTGTAGCAAAAATGACTGATCTACAAGCTCAAATGTACTATGTGAATACTTTAGACTTGTGATGGTTTATTTATGGTGTATTTTACCAAATAAGTGCATTCTCAATCACCCCTGTCAAATTGGGGGTATTTAAGTGGAAAAATGCAATTTTTATGACAGTCTGCTGTCTGTCACTGCCAGAGGAGGTTCTCTGTCCTGACCAGGAGCTCAGGTCTCCATGCATCACCAAACATCTACTGAGATTTTGGTGCTTGGTTTCCTGTTGATTGTTTTTCACCTTTGACACTTTGGGGTCTAAATTAATGTTTGTAAACTGTTTACAACTGCGGGCCTTGCCATCCTTGGTTTAAAAGTCCGGTTTACAAAGGTTACATCACCTTCACCCGAGGCGGGGTGTGACACTAAAAATGCCTTTATTTACCTCTAAAATGTAACGTTAAACATATTTAACAGGTTTGTAAAAAAGTTATTTATTTTTCTTAAGCTGTTGCACCTCCCCTGAAGTCATCACCATGGTTTTGTTTTTACCATGGTATTTTAGCATTATTATCGAAAACACAGCTTTACTAATTTTTTTCCCCTATTTCACTTGAAAATGGTGTACACATTTGCTGCTCAAAATGAACAATTGCATTACCTTTAAAAAAAGGCTGAAATAAAACTTGCATGTGCAGTGTGAAATGACAACCAGCAAGCAAGCGTAGTAGAGGTCTATGCTCTTATACTTTCACATCTGTTGTCCCGCATCATTTGCGGTGACAAGAGTGGAGTGGTTAATTTACCTAGAAAGACCAGCAATGAATCATAAAAATTGCAGTTGTCAAGTCAAAGCGTGCACGGGCGAGAGTTCCTCTTAAGAGGCTTCAGCAGGCGGGAGAACAGAGATGACACTGCTGAAGTAGATGTTAATTCCATAGGCTGTTCTCTCTCACCCAAGGTGGGCTAAAAATATCTGTCCAGGTGGAGGAAATATGAACTTGAGGGGGACGATGTGTCCTTTGTCTTTATCAGCTCGCTCTAATTACTGCAGCTCTACTCGCAGTCATGGAGCCCTGGCAAATATCGTGCAGGGGGATTAGATAGCTGGAGTGATGTTAAACAGAACACAGCCACCACGCTCATGCAATTAAAGCAAGGGGAAGGAAGCTAACGGTGAGGTAAGACTTGGCTGCCTATGGTGGGAGGGTTGGGTTTTCACATCCCCACATTTTGTTTTCTGAGCTCTTAGATTTGCTTAAAGTGAGTCCTTTAGGAGCTGAACTAGTGTCTTATCATTAGCAACACTATGTACTAGAAAACATAAACAGTCACACAAATGACCAACAGCCCTAAATTCAACTCACATGGTTGGACGTAAGAGGTGGTTAGATTTAGTAGTGGTGCAAAAATATACAAAGATTAAAAGTGTTCTAAATCATCAAGTAATGGTTGTTTTTTGGTGAATGTTTTCTTTGTACTGCTGTGTTTAAAAATGACATGACAAATGATGGCGCAGCGCTGCCAACTTAAAGTGTTATATTGTAACTCCAGTGTCAAGGATAATCCTTCATTGTGAAAGTCAGCCTTTTCTAATGCGTAGTTTCACATTCCTCACTCAAATTAAAAGGCTAAACAGTGCATCTGGAAAGTATTCCCAGCGCTTCCCTTTTTCCACATTTCGTTATGTTACAGCCTTATTCCAAAATGGAAGACATTCATATTTGTTCTCAAAATTCTACAGAGAATGCCCCATAATGACGATGTGAAAAGGTTTTTTTTTAATTTTGCAAATTTATTTTAAAAAAATACATTTAAAAAAAGTATTCACAGCCTTTGTTCAATACTTTGTTGATGGACCTTTGGCAGCAATTACAGCCTCAAGTCTTTTTGAATATGTTGCCAACACTTCCCATCCAACCTGATGGAGCTGTATAGTTCCTGCAAAGAGGAATGGGTGACACTGCCCAAATATAGGTGTGCCAAGCTTGTGGCATCGTATTGAAAATATTTGAAGCTGTAATTGCTGACAAAGGTGTATCAACAAAGTATTAAGCAAATGCTCTGAATACTTATGTCCATGTGATTTTTTATTTTTTTAAAATAGTTTTGCAACATTAAAAAAAACAAAAAAAACGTTTCACTTTATGGGGAACCGTCTGTCGAATTTTGAGGACAAAATTAATCAAACCAAACCATAACAAAATGTGGAAAAAATTAAGCGCTGTAAATATTTTCTGTATGCACTGTAAATTCAAGTGTTCAAATGCACACTCTACAGTGGAAGACTGCACATTTATGCCGTGGTATTGTTTTTTTAACCAGGAGTTGTTTTCATTCACAGTCTGTGTTTAGTAGATTAGGTGTAGTAGGTCAGGTGAAATAGATGTGTAGTAGGTTAGGCGTAATAGGTTTGTGTTAGCAGGACTTGGAGCCATGACATTTTATCTCGACTTACACTAGTTTTTTCCATGTTTTTTTTAAATTAACAAATTTTACATTAGTAAGTAAGATGTTGAGGTTCAACTCCATTGAATGTCTCAAATGTCAGACAATTTCAACCAATATTTTCTGCAAAATTAGCAATTGAGGAAAGGAAAAGCTCACTAGGGAAGAAACCTCGGGCAGAACCCCGGGGTGGCCGTCTGTCTCGACCAGTTGGGTTGAAAAAATGAGACTCGAGAGACATTCAGGCAGTGTAAATGTTATTGTTTGTTTGCTTTAAGGACCCGTTTGTCTATTCATGTAATCCCGAAGAGAAACAGATTTTCGGGCGACACAAAATAATTTCAAAAAGATGCTATATTTTTCAGTTATACGCCGAAGTTAAAGAGGAACCAGTACGGAGAAAACTCTCTCCTTCAACCACAGCACAGAAACAACCTCCAACTTCCTGAATCTTCTCAAGCTTCTCATTTTGATCATAAAATTTAAGTTTTAATTATCTTGTGTAATTAACCTTGCCAGCCAGCTGGATCCACTCCGCCACGCTTGCTTCAAAAGCTGGCCGCATCAAATGTGCATCCTTTTGGGAGCTTTTGTGTAAAGTACATTCTGATTTATGTTAAAAGACTACATATCTCCCTCATGTCTGGGTAACAATTAAAGGGAAACTTCCCTTTTTTTGGAATTTCATAATGATCGTTCACGATCATTATGAAAGACATGACGATAGATTTATTTATTTTTAAATGCATTCTAAATAGTAAATACATGTGATCAAAAGTTCGCTTACAATGGAGCCTATGAGAGATTACTATTTTTGGACAAATTAGGATTTACAACCTTATACTTTTGAAGTTAAATATACTGCTGCTTATAGAAGCCAGCACAAAGGAAGAGTGAGATATTGGAGTAGACGGAAGCCGGGAAAGGGAGATGAAAGCGATTTTGATGCTACAAATATGGAATCTAGAAACAAGCTATTTTGACATAAATGGATTGCTTACCCAAAATCAACAGGAAATGTCCCCGTCCAGCTGGATCAGACGAACAACTGTTCATTGAGTGAGTCACTTTAATACCGATCATGATACACGCAGCATGCCATGCATGTTATTACAACTACAGTACATACGCTGTCTGGCTAACTCAGGTGTGTACAAACAAAACATGAAATGTGGGCTACTACTTTACAGATACTGTAATATGATTGTTTATGTTTTATAGTCCGTACAAAATAGTGTCATATTGCAGTGTTATGCATTTTAAAATCAAACGTGTTTTGCGTTGTTGTAGAAGCTAGCTTATCTCTTGCCGTAGTTAACTTTTACGGCAAATACCGAAGCAAGCTAATGTGGTACTACAATAGAAAAATTATTCCTCAGCGTTCGCTCTTACAATAACAATGTCCCTACAGCTTGGTTTATACGAGTTATGGAATATAAAGGAAATATTGTTGACGGTTTTTGAATACATTTTTAAAGTGATTTAGAGGTAGAATTTATTGCTAGCCACCTAGAACAAGCCGATTTTTGTAAGCTAGAAAGCGAAAAAAAACAAAGACACATTGTCTTCTTGTCTTTCATAATGATTGTGAACAATAGGCAAAATTCCCCAAAAAAGTGCAGTTCCTCTTTAAATGTAGCTTAAAGATGTAGATAATAGGTTTCATTATGTAAAGCGCTTTGAGTCTGTGGAGAAACGCGCTGTATAAATATAATTCAGAAAAAATAAATTTCACACTCCTTTCTCACAGCCGTTTGTGCGGAACTGTGCCAGTTTGCAAGAACAATCCAGGTGTGCTATTTGGATGCAAAAAAGTGGTTGCTGAACAGTTTCAGTCTTGATAAATCACAGTGCTTGTGCTAAATGATTGTATTTGCATCATATATTCTGTGGATCAATGAAGACAGAGACGATAAATGGATTGCGCTCTCCATTTTGCTCATTTCGATGGACGCAATCCTCTGCGCACGACCTTAGTATATCAGTTTTGTGTATGCTACCAAGTTTAAGCGCATTTTATTTTGCGCAAACCTTTAGTAGATCAGGCCCTTCGTGTTTTTATGACACATAAAGAGCACCATCCTGTGTGACTGATTGTGTCTTCTCCAACCCAGATTTTAAAGAGACCAAAACATTCAGCAACTGTGACGCTGAACAATCTTGGTTAATACTGCCACCAGTCCAATGGTAGTTTCCCCCATGACGCTTGGATGAAAAAGGCTCTGGTCGTGTGCGTGTTGACTGTTTTGAAACAATCTGGATTAAGTGGACCACTAAGTCTTTCCAACCCCAATAGTGGCCTCATTTTGGAGTGCAGCCATTGCTCTGGGTGGAGCCCCAGCACAGACCCTCCTGTCTTCAATGATAGTGGAAGACCGCGAGAACAAAAGAAAAGGGTGCTAGTGTGACTAAGAAGAGGGAAAGTTTGGAGATGGAGACCGACAAAACTGATAAGATTGTAGACAATGGAGCCTATGGATGTGAATCCGGTGGTGGTCGACAGAGCACACCCAAGTCCCTGCGGTCTTGACAACAGCGCAAACAAGGGGGGTGGGGGGGCATTCATTGCTGTTTTATTTCCCCCTGTGTTGAATTAACTACTAGCAGATGTGGTTTAGCCCAGTCTGTGACGTCTTCCAAGCGTTTTCCTCAGTCTGCCCCATGTTCTTATGTTCTTCCCATTCCCTTCTTTTTTTACCTTACATTAGAAGTCTTGGACAAGCAGGTCTGGTGCGTAGAAAATAAATGGCTCCAGACGGGAGTGACATCATCTTATTTGTCCATGTATTCCTTTCACGCTGAATAGAAGCAGGGTGAAGACGAAACAAGCAGATTTGTACTAACGGCACATTACCCGGGATGCATTTGTTTCGTCAGGGTTAATCTCAGACCCTGTCTGACCCCCAGAAAATGCCCGAGACCACCCGTAGAGCGCTCTATCTTTACAAATTGCCTTTATATGCCTTATGAATTTTTTTTAAAGTGAAATGTGTCCCTATAGCCTGTTAATGTGCACCAAACCTGAGAAGAATATTCAGTATTTTCTCCTTACTTTGTTCCACTTTTGAGTGAAGAGGTGCTCTGACGGTTGCTTTTGAAGTTCAATGTTTTCATGATGCCATCAAGTAAAAACCTCTTTCCTCACAGACATGACCCAACCTTAGTAAGATGAGCTTGCCCACCACTTCATGGAGGACAGTTTGGTACAAAAAAAAGCCCACCACTTCATGAAAGACAGTTTGGCAAAAAAAAAAAAAAAAAAAAAAAAGCACTTTAGCTCACATAGTTGTGTTGCTAACCTTTGTATCCTCTCTAAAGGGGAGTGCGTTTTTTTTTTTTTTTTGCCTATCGTTTACAATCATTATGAAAGACAAGACGACAGATGTATTTTTTTTTAATGCTTTCTAACTCGTAAATAATCATACATAAAAGTCAGTTCAAAATGGAGCCAATGGGGGTGCCTCTATTCAGCCAATAAAACCCAATAAATAACAATCCAAAAAGCGGCAACAATGCTCCATTTACATTTCTCGACTTAAATATTACCATATTTTTCGGAGTATAAGTCGCTCTGGAGTATAAGTCGCACCGGCCGAAAATGCATAACAAAGAAGGAAAAAAACATATATAAGTCGCACTGGAGTATAAGTCGCATTTTTGGGGGAAATTTATTTGATAAAACCCAACACCAAGAATAGACATTTGAAAGGCAATTTAAAATAAATAAAGAATAGTGAACAACAGGCTGAATAAGTGTACGTTATATGACGCATAAATAACCAACTGAGAACGTGCCCGGTATGTTAACATATTATGGTAAGAGTCATTCAAATAACTATAACATATAGAACATGCTATACGTTTACCAAACAATCTGTCACTCCTAATCGCTAAATCCCATGAAATCTTATACGTCTAGTCTCTTACGTGAATGAGCTAAATAATATTATTTGATATTTTACGGTAATGTGTTAATAATTTCACATATAAGTCGCTCCTGAGTATAAGTTGCACCCCCGGCCAAACTATGAAAAAAAACTGCGACTTATAGTCCGAAATATACGGTAACCAAGTATTAGTGATATTGTTATTATAAGCGTGAACGCAGACAAACTATTCATAGCAACACTGCGATCATGAGCTTGTGTGGCTATGTTGACATAATCGACCGGTGAGCTGGTTCCTCGCTTCGGAGCTTGTGGAAGTTTACTCTAGATCATAAATAATGCCTCTCACCTTAATAGTAAAATGATAATTACGTAATCCCACAAGTTGGTACACTAAGGCATCTAATTTAGAACCGCAAATGTCGAGAAAGACACAAAAAGACGCTTGGTTCCAACCCCTTTTCTTCGCGAGGACTATGAATTATTCTTCATCTAAACGGGAATATAACAAGATTCTATCAGTCGGCATCATAATGACAGCAGACATTGTGATGTAAGTAGTGTTTTATTATGTTTTTGGCTCTCATGAAGTCTGCAGTGAGTAATAATCAGTGATGTAGTTGAAGAAAAAAGTAAACGTTGTGATGCGTTTTTTAAATTAATGCGTCACATATGCTTAAAATGAGCAAAATACGTAAATGTTAAATGTTATTATAAATGTGCCTGTTACTACATTATATATATATATATATATATTTACAGTGTGTATAAAAAACCTTAATGGATGTGTTTGAATGTTTTTAAGGGCTAAGTAGGCAAAATAGAGAGACTCCCATAGGCTCCATTGTAAGCGAACTTTTGATCACATTAATTTATTATTTAGAATGCATAAAAAATAAACCATATGTGTTCTTGTTTTACATAAAAATTGTAAAGGGGACCTATAATGATTTTAATTTAAAATACCTCCTTGTGGTCTAGATAATATGTATTGGATATGCTTTGGTGTAAATTTTGCTACACAGTCACTTTTATAATCCGTTTTTTGAGTCTCTGTGCAAGATGTTCGTTTCTGAAGGCCTTCCCAGATTGCAAATTAAACCACATCTTACCCTCTCCAAAAGTATCATAATAATTATCTTTAAAATTTACACTTGAAGTCGCACCATTTTTTTTCCAGACACCTTGGAAAAAAAACCTACATAAACATGATAGATTCACCCAGTAACAACATTAGGACCAATTGCACTTTCTCCGATCGATTCAGACTCCACATAAAAACAGCTGTTATTAGCAGCATTTATGAAACTGCATGTCGCATGTCAGTGTTATGTGCATTCCACAATTAGATGAGAATAATACTTTATCCTATCTTTTTTTTGTTTTGTCATAGTCTGAAGCGGAGGGGGAGGAGCTCTTCCCCCTCTGACTGAGAGTTTGAATTAATGTCCAAATGCAGTAAGTATGTCCACCTCTCTGTGATGTCACAACTTCGCCAGACAGCAAAACTCTGCAAACAGAGGCATTAAAAACTATATAGAACCTTGTCTATATAGTTATACTATATAGAATGTGTCGCTTTGGCATTGTTGAAACAAATATCCAACATTGTAACAACAATTATTAGTCCGAAAAGACACAATTCCTTATAGGTCCCTTTTAATGTTATGTTATTGTATGTGATATATGGAATATATTACATTGGACAAGTGCAGGGTTACAGTGAATATGTAAAAAGAGGATAAAATGGACAATAGGACTTCTTTAATACACAGCTCATCAGCATTTTGGCTACAGAAACAAATTGGGGGCTTACTAAAAGCATTTTTAAATCCTAGTTCCAATATACTATTGTGGGACCTCTGAGATGGTTTTTTTTGTTTTTTTAAAGTTGAAAAATACTAGATAATAGGGTACTTTAAGTCCTTAATATTTCAAGGATATACCCCACCAAATCTGGTTTTACTGCACATTAAAAAAACAAGCCAG
Organism: Entelurus aequoreus; assembly: GCF_033978785.1. Classification (NCBI taxonomy): domain Eukaryota; kingdom Metazoa; phylum Chordata; class Actinopteri; order Syngnathiformes; family Syngnathidae; genus Entelurus; species Entelurus aequoreus. The sequence goes on along the minus strand of NC_084744.1, from coordinate 15,244,550 downwards.
CAGACCTCTCAGTTGAAAAGGTGTTTTTTAAGTAATTTTGTGGCTATATAGTGCAATTCTGAGCACTAGCTTCATCCTTTGTCATCTGCACAAGAACTGAGCTGGGCTTTAAAATGCACTGTAGAAAAAATTGATTCAGAAAGTACACAACATCTAGCGGTGCTTTAATTATTAAGGGCACATCCTACAGCTTCAACGATTCGGTCCATAACAGATAAAAAGTTGCTTGCTTGTGATGCTTCTCCCGGCGCATTGGGACTTAGGCACAAGGTTGCATATATTTTACAGCGGGGAAACTGGTTCATACTTAGCAAGAGTGTATCATATTTCTTGGGTTGAGTTTTAGAGAGGAGAAGTGAGATGTAACTCTAAAGAGAAGTTTTTCTAACTGAGAAAAAAGTGGCGAAGGAATGAATAAAGAAAAAGCAGGAATTTCTGGTGACGGGGATATTAGGGGCAGTACTCTGACCTAGATACTAAGGAGATTTTGGCTCAAGATGAACCTGGTCAGACCCCAACTGAGACAACAGCTCAGGAATGTACTCCCCTTCTCTCCCTATCAACTTTTCTCTACTGCCCTCATTTCCTCCAACTGTAAAATTTTAAAGAGTTGGACACATTCTGAGGTTAATGTTCATGTGTCAGACTGAGGGCCTTAATAATAATAATAATAATAATGATAATAATAATTATCATTATTAATAATAATAATAATATTAGTACATTTAATTTACAAGCAAGCGCCTTTCAAAAAACTCAAGGACACATTACAATATACACATTAAATATTTAAAAGATAATGATAAAAACAACAAAGAAAAAAAATTACATTTACAGATAGAATAATTTAGGGGAACTGCACTTTTTGGAATTTTGCCTATCGTTCATAGTCATTATGAGAGACAACAACACACATCTTTATTTTATAATTTTAAAGATGATTAAAAAATAAAACTTGAAAGATGCGGCTAATGGGAGTCACCGTTGTAGCCTTCAAAGCCCTCTAAAACAACTTGAAACCCTCCAGCAACGTTTTATATACACACTGAAAGTCTCTATACAATGTAGTAACAGACACGTTCCTAACAATATGTAATATGTTCAATATTTACCGTATTTTGATCATTTTGTGCATTACCGGAAGTTCTTTCCTCAACGCATTTATTTCTGTTTCCATAACAGCGCACTTCTGACTTCCGGCAACAAATGCGTGTTCCTACTTCCGTACACAAACACGAGTGTCTTTTAATCATGGCAGACTTGGTAACAGACAACGACTAGGAAGACGACTATTTTTGGACAAATAAGAAATCACAACCCTATCTTTTTAAACCTGAATATACAGAGAATGAACTGCTGGTTATAGAAGTGAGCATGAACAGAGGGTGAAACGTTGAAGCTGATGGAAGCCGAGAGAGTGAGGTCGGTGTGACTTGCCAGTATAACCGTGGAAGTTGGACCCAAGCTAGGCCAACATATATGGAGTGCTTACCCAAAAAACTTACCCAGCCAGCTGGACCAAACAGACAACTAGACATCGAGTGAGTCACTATAGTATTGATCATGATACATGCAGCACCTCATGCTTGTTATTACAATTACAGTACATATGTGTTGAGCTAGCTGTGTACAAACAAAACATGACATGTGGGCTAATACTTTACAGATACTGTAATATGAATGTTCATGTTTTTCAGTCAGTGCAGATTGGTGTCCTATCGCGTTGTGTTGTGCATTACAAACTCAAAAGCCATTCAGCTACTGACGCAAAAGCCAGTTTATCACTTGCAGTAGCTAGCTTACCTCTGGCCGTAGCTATCTTACAGCTAATGCCATAGTATGCCGCAACAAGACAACGTGTTACTACGCTAGAAAAATATTTCCTCAGGTTTCGCTCTTCCAATAACAATGTCACTACACCTTGGTTTGTTGTACAGATTACGGAACGTAATTGAAGTATCGTTGGCAGGTTTTGGATACATTTTAAAGTGATTTGGAGGCAGAAAGGATTGCTCCCACTATTGGCATTGCCAGCCACCAAGAATGAGACAATTTTCTACAAATTAGAAAAAAAAACTTTTGTCCACTTGTCTCTCATTACGATTGTGAACGATAAGGGAAATAAAAATAAAAGTGTAGTTCCCCTTTAAAAGACAATGATAAAACAGCATTGTGTTTGTTTTGCTCTTGGAGAGGCACCAGTCTCTTTTTTCTTTAGGTTTTGACACAATTTTGACATTCGAATTCAGACAGATGGTTTTTTTTTGCGTCCTGAACAGTGTTTTCATTACCAAGTTGTTATTTCACTGTACAGTCAGTTGTTTAAAGGCCTACTAAAACCCACTACTACCGACCACGCAGTCTGATAGTTTATATATCAATGATGAAATCTTAACATTATAACACATGCCAATACGGCCGGGTTAACTTATAAAGTGACATTTTAAATTTGCCGCTAAACTTCCGGTTCGAAACGCCTCTGAGGATGACGTATGCACGTGACGTAGCCCGGGGAACACAGGTATGCCTTCCACATTGAAGCCAATACGAAAAAGCTCTGTTTTCATTTCATAATTCCACAGTATTCTGGACATCTGTGTTCGTGAATCTGTTGCAATCATGTTCATTGCATTATGGAGAAAGAAGCTGAGCAAGCAAAGAAGAAAGTTGTCGGTGCGAAATGGACGTATTTTTCGAACGAAGTCAGCAACAACAGTACACAGCCGGCGCTTCTTTGTTTACATTCCCGAAAGATGCAGTCAAGATGGAAGAACTCGGATAACAGAGACTCTAACCAGGAGGACTTTTGACTTCGATACACAGACGCCTGTAGAGAACTGGGACAACACAGACTCTTACCAGGATTACGATTTGGATGACAAAGATGCAGACGTGCTACTGTGAGTATGCAGCTTTGGCTTCTAAACATTTGATCGCTTCACCGTATGTGCGCAACTTTTTTTTGCATATGTACGTAACTTTTTTAAAATATATAAGCTTTATGAACCTTGGGTTAGGTGAACGGTCTTTTGGGCTGAGTGATTGTGTGTGTTGATCAGGTGTTTGAATTGTATTGGCGTGTTCTATGGAGCTAGGAGCTAGCATAGGAGCTAGGAGTTAGCATAACAAAGACGTAGGTGTTTTTATGCAGGATTAATTTGTGTCATATTAAATATAAGCCTGGTTGTGTTGTGGCTAATAGAGTAAATATATGTCTTGTGTTTATTTACTGTTTTAGTCATTCCCAGCTGAATACCAGGTACCGTGAGTATGCAGCCTTGGCTGCTAAACATTTGATAGCTTGACCGTACGTGCGCGTCACATACGTAACTTTTTAAAAATATATGAGCTTTATGAACCTTGGGTTAGGTGAACGGTCTTTTGGGCTGAGTGATTGTGTGTGTTGATCAGGTGTTTGAATTGTATTGGCGTGTTCTATGGAGCTAGGAGCTAGCATAGGAGCTAGCATAACAAACACGTAGGTGTTTTTATGCAGGATTAATTTGTGGCATATTAAATATAAGCCTGGTTGTGTTGTGGCTAATAGAGTATATATATGTCTTGTGTTTATTTACTGTTGTAGTCATTCCCAGCTGAATATCAGGTACCATGAGTATGCAGCCTTGGCTGCTAAACATTTGATAGCTTGACCGTATGTGCGCGTCACGTACGTAACTTTTTAAAAATATATAAACTTTATGAACCTTGGGTTAGGACCTAACCCAAGGTTCATAAAGCTCATATATTTTTAAACCGTTAGGTGAACGGTCTTTTGGGCTGAGTGATTGTGTGTGTTGATCAGGTGTTTGAATTGTATTGGCGTGTTCTATGAAGCTAGGAGCTAGCAGAGGAGCTAGGAGCTAGCATAACAATCACGTAGGTGTTTTTATGCAGGATTAATTTGTGGCATATTAAATATAAGCCTGGTTGTGTTGTGGCTAATAGAGTATATATATGTCTTGTGTTTATTTACTGTTGTAGTCATTCCCAGCTGAATATCAGGTCACCCCCGGCTCTCACAGCATCTTCCCTATCTGAATAGCTTCAACTCCCCACTAGTCCTTCACTTGCACTTTACTCATCCACAAATCTTTCATCCTCGCTCAAATTAATGGGGAAATTGTCGCTTTCTCGGTCCGAATCTCTCTCACTTCATGCGGCCATCATTGTAAACAATAGGGAACTTTGCGTATATGTTCAATTAACTACGTCACGCTACTTCCGGTAGGGGCAAGCCTTTTTTTTATCAGATACCAAAAGTTGCAATCTTTATCGTCGTTGTTCTATACTAAATCCTTTCAGCAAAAATATGGCAATATCGCGAAATGATCAAGTATGACACATAGAATAGATCTGCTATCCCCGTTTAAATAAAAAAAATTCATTTCAGTAGGCCTTTAACGAACTTGATAACATCGTTGGCTGTCATCGGACTATAAAACAAATTACATTGTTATTATTAGGAGGCAACACGCACAAAGTGGACGTTGCAAAATCTAAGCAATCATAGTCAAACATACTTATTTTAAAGTTATGAGATACTTTTTCTTACCATGCACATTCTTTGTTAAACTGATTTCCCTTTGTTTTAAGTAATGTGTGCTAACATTTGAGTTATATTACTTAAAACAACAATAACATTTGATTTGCCAAACTTGTCAAATTATCTAATTTTCTTTTGCGAAGATAAAAAAACATTGCTTCTTACAATTTTTAAACAAAATTTATAAGTACCGACTTTCGTACTGACTATTTTCCGCTATAAAACAAAAAAAATAGGCAAAACAATCTAACTTGAATTTGATACCAAGTGACAAAGCTCCAATTTTACAGTTTTAAATTAAGCATGAGAAATATTGAATCCTCCTGTGATAACGATATATATCACAATATATTATTTAGTATATAAATGATAGTATAACCATTTTAAAATAGGTTACAAAGACTCCTAATTTGGCTGCTGACATTGCAGTAATATATTACGTCATTACCGGTTGTATTATTTTCTCAGAACTATCATTATTTTACTTGTTTTTTACAGTTAATATCTGGTTACTTATAACATATTTCTATCTACGCTTTTGTTAAAATGTAATAAACACATGTTCTTCTGTTGTCTGGATACTTTATCTTAGTTTTGGGTGTTACTACAAATTTTAGTATTGATCCAATACCAAGTAGTTACAGGAGCAGTATTGGCAATACTGATACGTGTACTTAAAATTTTCAACATCATTGAATGATTTTTGATCAAAATTATAATCAGACATAATCACAAGATGGCGGTGTGAAAATATATTATTGCATTATATATTTTATCATTTACTGAGTTTGTAAACAATAACAAAAATGACAAAATATTTTTTGATGGTAAGAAAAAAAAGATCTAACCATTGTGGTATACTACTTGTAATTGTTACTGTTGACATTTCTATCATTCCGTCCACCTTTGTTTCAAGAGCTGTAGTTTGCGGTTAGCGGTTAGTTTGCGGTTAGCAGTTAGCATATCCTCCTACGGTATGTAGTGGAGCATGTTTAGCTATTCCTAGTTCTCCAAGGAAGATATTTGTAGAAACAAAGTTGATTTGTCACCATGGAGGCGAGGATTGTTAGAAGTGACTTTGCACTGTGGAGTGACGTCAGCTGCTAGCAATAAATAATACAATAGTATTAAAAGTTCTAACGTCGGCCAAATGTATATAATTTATATCATATATCGTCTATATCGGGCAACCCTACTTTGAGTCCACTGCAAGTAATTTTTCTCTTAACTGCCCTTGTTGAGGCTGCCACGTCTTTGGGAATAAATATCACAAAAAAGCCAAAGACAATGCAACACCCATGCTGAGTCAGTCTAATGCTTGTTGAACTGAGCTCAATGTTGAATTAATTATGCTAAGGTCTCACGATTCACATTTGACACTTTATTCTTTTCGAATAAGTGTTGCAAAAGTGACCCACAGCCAAGACGTAAATAGAGTAAAGTAGATATTTTTATGTTATTTTATGATATATACCTTGATATCATACCGTATATATACTATTCCATAATTTTTCAAATAAACTGACAACAAAACAAGACAATTTAAAACATAAAAAAAGATGGGAAGTCCTCAAAGGCTTATTTTGAAAATGTAATTTTGTTTATATATGATATGCAATCTGTTGTTGTGTTCCCTAATTTAAGTGTACATAAATGAAGGTGTGTGTTGCTGAGTCCCACTTGGACGTGATCTGGACTGTACATGGGTGCTTATTTTTAAAAAGGTAATTTTGTTTGTGGATTTTATGCAATCTGTTGTGTTCCCTGGTTTTCAGTGTACATAGGTGAAGGTTTGTGTTGCTGAGCCCGACCTGGACATAATCTGAGCTGGACCTGGTTTTAAGAACCCTTTTGAATAATCTGATTTCATTGACAACCTGGTCTAGTGAAGATGAGGTCCTTTTTAAAAAAAAAAAAATAAGATAAATAAATCAAAAACTTTTTCTTGAATAAAAAAGAAAGTAAAACAATATAACACCAATTACATAAAAAATAGTAATTATTGAAAATGTTAGTGGACCAGCAGCACACACAATCAATCATGTGTGCTTCAAGGACTGTATCCCTTGCAGACTGTATTGTTCTATATTGTAGGAACCAGAAGTTTAATAACGGAAAGAGACAGCCCCTTTTGTGTGAATGAGTGTGGATGGGGGAGGGAGGTTTTTTGGGTTGGTGCACTGGTTGTAAGTGTATCTTGTGTTTTTTATGTTGATTTAATAAAACAAAATTAAAAAATAAAAAGACAATTTGACCTGCCAAACAATATTTTACTTGAAAGTCAACTTAAATGTGTCTTTTTTCTTGGCAGATTATGTTGCTTAATTGAAGTAATATAGCTCAGATTTTTTGAGATATTACTAAAATATGCAAATTGATCTAACGTAGTAAAAAAATTATTTTTACCCTCATTTCAGCTAATTAATCTTGCTTTGGCGAGTGTGCGCAGTGTAAAAAGAAGTTAACCGAAAAACAACAAATGCCGACTACACCCCGGTCTTACTGCTTTGTCTACATTTGTCTTCATTCCATTAGATTATATTCCTGTTGCCTATGTAGGTCATCAGTCCAAGCAACAAAATGATGGAGCCTCTGTGTAAAATATGGAATAAAAAAAAAACCCTCCTTTTTTTTAATCCAATGCCATCCAGTTCTGCTGACACTTCCGCCTCCAAGCTGAGTTTAGTGGTGAATCACAAGCTCTTGAGCAGGAATATAGATGGCCTCTGGTACTGGATTGCATACTGAAATGATGAAAGCGCTTCTTATATTGGGTGCTGCTTATCTTGTTGTCCATTTGCCATTCGGGATCACGTTCGCAGTCCCGCGTTCCACATAGATCTATTTCCTTCATGCTAATGAGGCGTCGGACGCTCACAGGGATTGATCCCAATTGGCTGTGGAGTGACATCCAAAGTAGAAAGTCATTGATTGACCTTTTAACTCACCGGGGCATCACTGAGATACACACACCTCTGCATAGACAGTATTTACACAACACACCACCACCATGTTGCCATTATTAAGTGTTGCTATTTTAATGATTGCCTCCTTATTAGCAAATAAAATATTAAAAAATACATTTGATATCAATCTCAGCAGTACAAACATGACAGAAAGAGAATTCTATTAGCTTTATCGTTACCAATCTCATTTTTTTTTTCCTGCATTCCATCCTTGTTTTACTTTGCCTCCATTAAAGCTGGTCTCGCCACAGTGGCTCCCACAACCCTAGAAGGACCAGAAACTGGCAATAAAAGGAGGTGGCAAGACAAATCCGACCTGAAGTGCTGCAGATTTGAGTGCAGACGGTGCTCTTGGAGAGAAAAATCATTTTAATCGACCAATCCTCTCAAAAGCCTTTTCGTTGCGTCAGACCTCTCGCACAGGAAGGAAAGGGAGAAAGCTAATATCTGTATGCATATTAATAATGTGCACGATAGGCTGGGGTGGGAGTGGCCTAATCTCTTAGGATTCAACGTGATTTATTTTTAATTGGAGAGAAAAAAAATCAGCTTAATGCAATGATTCATGTCAAAGTGGAACATTCACGCAGAGGGAAAGAGTGGGTTGAAGATTTTTAATTTCAAAAACCTTTGACTGAATTTTCATGTGCACACAATACCAAAACATGTACTGGTTTTGGTGCTTGAAACTTGAGACTGTCATACAATTTTTAGGGAGTCTGTTATTTCGCTACAACAGGCCCCAAGTCATTTCAGTTGTCCCACCATGGGGGGCTTCCCTAATGTAATACATATTCATGCTGACCTCTTTCAAGCTCACACAATCATTTGCATGTACACAAGCCTAAGGAGTTGCCATCTATCAAACATGATGATCTTCACTACCTTATACATGACGGTATGTGGCTAAACTCCTCCCTCATGGTGCCGTGATACGTTTAAAATTGTGTTTGGCCTGCAGCCCATTCATTGGCACATTTTCTCTTTGGCTTCTAGAGGCAAAATGTTTGGGCACCCCTGCTGTATAAAATGGATGGATGGATAGATATAGATAAATCCCATTTTTGAGCCTTAACACTTCAATCAATACATTTTGTCGGTTATGACAAATGTTGGCCTTATAGAAAGAAATGTTCTGATGCTGAAACAAGCATTGGCACTGAAAAATTTCAATTGATTTGTATTGTTTTATATCTTATTTATGTCCCACAGAGGTCTCAAACTCAATTTACCTTTGGGCTGCTAGAGGTAGAGTCTGGATAAGGTTGGGTTGCACAAAGTATTCATTTTACAATCACGTTTTAACCACGTTTGTCAACACTTCAGCTTTCTTAACGCAAGTTGCTCTTGGTGTTACCCAACTGTTGTGCTGAAATTTTTGGTTTGCATCTTATTGTAGTTAGTGGGATTGAACATTGTGATATTATATGTATTTATTAGCCACACAGGGTGCGCTGCCAGCAATTACAATTAAGTTTAAGAAGGGGTCCAAAAATATGGGCTAAGGCCCCTGATGTAGTAGCATTGGACATTGGACCAAATACAATTTAATCTCTAAAATTAAACAATTCATTTTTGTTTTTAATATCAAACAAATCCAAATCGTTTGAAGTTTTTCACCCATTTTGCATATTCTTATTATTTCTGGGACGTCCCCAACAAAGGATACACACCAGTGATGGTAAAAAGAGGAAATATATGATAAAAACTACAGAACCGGAAATGGAACTTATTGCGTCCTTTGTGGCGGCACCTTTGTGTCCTGGCTGCTCAGTACAGTGTGGCTAATGTGTCATAAAATGTACACCTGGAGCTACGTTTTAATGCCATTATGTGAAGAGACTCGCCTCTCAAGCACAAGCAGTAATTAGTAGATGTGGCAATCTTTGGGCACCTCACGATTCGATTAAAATTACGATTCAGGGGCTGCCATTCGATTATAAATCGATTATTTATACATATTTAATTATTATATTGTATATTTTTATTATATTGTATATTATTATTATATGGTATATTATATATAAATATATTCTAAATGTATTACATGTAATTATTATTAATATTATTGATATGTCTACAAGGCTCCTCCTTTGGCTACTGATGTATGCAGTATTGCATCATGCGTGTTTGGTTTTTGGATTTAGTGCACACATACATACATATATATTTTTATATATATATACTGTATATATATATATACGGTATATATATATATATATACATATATATACATATTTATATATATATATATATATATATATATATATATATATATATATATATATATATATATATATATATTCATATAAATATACACCTAGTGTGTGTGTGACAATCATGGGTACTTTAACTTTAACTTTATATGTACAGTATATTTACTAGATGTGTCCTGCCTGCTAAGTGAAACAATAAATAATAAATAGTAAAAATAAATAAAAGTCCCTACTTGGCGAGCAGGCATCCTTGATAAATTTCTTTTGTGCCTTCTTAAACCAAGAATGTTCACACACTTTGGCCCCCATCTCCATAAATGTGCGGCTTAAACACGTGTCGTCTACCACATTCATATCAATGGCTGACCGACGTGTTGCCATACAGTGTGGATATTACTGTCTCTACTGACTTATTTATTAATCTACCGATACTTGCCAATTTCCTTTTTTTTTTTCTAATGCCACACTTTAGAACCGTCTGTATTACTTTATTTATCATATGTAAATAATCAATGTTTGGACATTTGTCCATTGGTTAATGAATCGGCCCCAAGTCGTGATGTATCGAAGAATCAGTCATTTCTGCAACCTCTCGTAATCAATTTGTTTGTTAGTCAAACACAAGTTAATAAAAATAGTCAATCATGGATACATGTATAATTAGAGTTTATGATAGCAACAGTTTGACCCTGGAACTGATTAATTCCATTTAAATAATTTCTTATGGGAAAAATACATCAAATGTTTCTAGTCTCAACTTAGCTTTTTGTTGTTTTTTGTTGTTGTTGTTAAGGCATTAACTTTCTTTCTTTAGTTTAGTTTATTTCGAACATGAACACACTTACATCTTAATACATCACACAATTTCATATCATTTCATTTTACATCATGCCCGAAAAGGAGTAGGAAGAAGCAAAGCTTATTTAATCCTACCCCTTTCCCACTTCAAAGCGTTTACAATGATATAGAATAATTTACTGACCTTTTTATATAATAAAATAACATCTATGAATTAGTATACACAACAGTTTTATAATATGTAATTAATTAATTCAGTCATTATTAACATACTGAGATGAAGAATATCTTATTTTTAATAAGGATAGAAGTATTTCTCATAATTCTTCTTCTTTGTACTTTGTAAGCACTATTATTTTGAACAACCTCTTAAACTGGATCATATCAGTACAATTTTTAACTTCTTTACTTAATCCATTCCATAATTTGATTCCACATACTGATATGCTAAAAGTTTTAAGTGTTGTACGTGCATATAAATGTTTTAAATTGTTTTTTCCTGTAAGTTTATATTTCTCCTCTTTAGTTGAGAAGAATTGTTGTACATTCTTTGGTAGCAGGTTATAGTTTGCTTTGTACATCATTTTAGCTGTTTGCAATTTTACCAAATCACCAAACTTTAATATTTTTGACTTAGTAAATAAAGAGTTTGTATGTTCTCTGTATCCAACATTATGTATTATTCTAACTGATCTTTTTTGTAACACGGTTAGCGAATGTAGTGCACATTTGTAGTTATTTCCCCATATTTCTGCACAATAACTCAGATAATCTGACAATATAAACCTACTCAGAATTCTACTGCATGATTCAGGACAGTGGCAATGTTTCGACGTACTTCCTGTACGCCTTGAAGGGTCAGAGAGTCAACGACCATCAGAACAAACGCTCTGCTCTGCTCTCAACTTATGTGGCTCGACCGTTACACCTCGTTGATTGGCACTCGTCTGTACTCGCTCTCACCATAGCAACAACCAAATGGAATCGACAGTGAGGTAAAGGCATTCATTATCTAAATGTCATGTTGTCTGCCGGTTGTGCCTGGTGAGTCATGGATGAACAGAACGCCACTGCAGTAATCTACCTAGCTCATGCAGAATTCATTTCTTTTTTTTCTTTTTCTTTTTAAGTTGCCAAAGGGGTCACTTTGAACATTTTCCCCCAACCAAACTTCGCCCACATGTAATCATGCATGGAATTGAACTGTGAGCCACCATATTCTCCCTCAAGCCCGGTTTTGAGGTCACTTTTTTTCACATGTGACTTTCACTACCTTCACCTTGTTACATTCAGTTATTGGCGAACAAGAATCCAGCCCTTGTTTGAGTCTGCATACCAGATTCTTGATGTGGACGCCAGCTCACGTGCGCTCATGCACGGGACGGCCTAACTTTTTCTGCCTTCATTACATTACAGGAAGCAGCGCCTTTAGGGGGGGTTGGGGGCGATTTCACAAAGCATGGGAACAGGCCCAAAGAAAAACACACAAGCCAGATGTGGAGACACACACGTATATACACTCCAGTACACTGACGCATAGACACACAAAGGCATACAGATGGAGAAAGGAGGAGGTAATGAGGGTCATAAAGAGGGTCTGTGGCCGTTTGCTCGACTTTTTGCTGTGGGGAACGCCACAAAAGACGGAGAAAGAATGAGCTCATAGATGCTTGAATGGGGAGGACAAATTAATAATAGGATTTGGTTTGCTCATCTTGTTTTGTTTACTCCCTAAAGTGCAGATATAAGAATGGGAATGGCTGATCTGAGTCTTAAGTTTAAGCATCTGATTTAATGTCATGTGATGTATCGCCACCTAGAGGAGGAAATTCCAAATGACTCGGCACGGTTTCATAGTGGTTTTAGTAGAGGTGATTTTTTTTCTGACTGTGGGAATTTGTCAGGAAATTTGTCATGACAAATTATTTTGGGGAAAAAAGGGTTTCAGTACTTTTAACTTGAAGAATGTGTGTAATGTGAATATGTTGGTCTTGAAAGTTACAGAAATGTTCATTGCCATGCTTTATGCGACATAAAATGGCACTTTTTAAAAAACTTTTATGACAATTGATATTTATCAAGATTAGTGTATGGATTAGACACTAAGCTATTAGCAGTTTGTTTAACTTCTTTTTTTTACTTTGAGAGAGTTACTTTAACCCTCTGGTGATTACTTGATTTAATAGCAAAAGAGTAGCTAAAGGGCAAAAAAGTCTTGTAGAAAGATTGTAGAAAACATGTTTGGATTCATATTTTGTTCTGAGAAACTTTTGACCAAAATTGTTCCATCCAATTCCATACAGTAAATACCTGTATGTCAAAATGTACTCTTTTTCTCCTAAACGAAACCCTGCTATTAGAAAATATATACTGCATTGTGTAATGACTGTAAGGTTAAACATTTGAATTAAAATGGTAATTAATTGAGACTTTTTTTGTCCCCATTATACTAAACTTTAATAAAGTTTGGAAACAAATCCTACATAAAATTTAACAATGCATCAACATTAAATGTTATCACTCATCCAATGTTAATTTAGACCTGATCTTTACACCAGTACCTCAGCACTTTAACATTTTTTTTTATAGAGAATAACTAATTTTTTGCACATTTTCAGACTAAAAAAACTGTCAAAGTTGGATTAAATGGGCATTCAAAGGGTTTAGATTAAAAAAGCAGGACTATTTTTTTTAATTTAGGACTGAAGTTGATGAAGTAATCCCTGAGCCACTTTATTAAACTAAAACTACTTCCCAGTGTATCGTTGATATATTATAGTATTTCAAATTAAAATACTAAAATTAAACATGCAAAAACCCTGGGAAAACTGTTCCATTCAGAGTAACAACCAAATTTATAACCAAAAATAGAGCAATACTTTACCTCAAAGGACAAAAAAAAGTCACTAATATACGTTGACGGTTAAGCATTGCCTGCAAAATTAATCAAGTTTTTATGATGGCCACAGTTTTACCATGGAACAGATTATTTATCATCATCCTATGACAAACCATTTTTTACACAGCATGTCCTAACAAGGACACTGGTTGGGTGAAATGTGGTATACTCCTGGGACTGGTTGTCCGCCACTCACAGGGCACATACATGTATAGACAAATAACCATTCACTAATGTGCATATATTTGGAATGTGGGGGGAAGCCAAAGTAATCAGAGAAAAAACGCACAGAGACTAAAACCCTCAATCTCCTGACTGTAACCTATCAAGATAACCTTCACATATAACAACAAATGATGATAATGTTCCATATTGTCAATACCAACATTACTTACACTATTATGGAAACGTGTTAATCCAGGACAATGGTTACTGGAATTATGTCTGTAAAATTTAAATTAAGTCAATTTTATAGGTACATTTGCCATATTGTTTGTTGTAAAAGATGTAAAGAATTTATTTTATTGAGTCAAAATTAAGAGCACTACTTGGCTGTAACCAGCAGAGGCGCTGTTGATTCCCTCTCAACTAGTTTGCTGTCTGAAATGACGATAGAACCTTGCTGTTTTTCAGGAGCTGCAGAGCAAGAGCAAAGTGTGCGCCAATGTCTTCTGCGGGGCTGGTCGAGAGTGTGCCGTCAATGAGAAAGGGGAGCCCAGCTGTCTGTGCATAGAGGTGAGCGATGGATGAATGGTCTGGCAACTCAAACACCAAACATTGGTAAAAGAAAGTTTCCGTGTCATAGTTTCCTCTTCTTGTCCTTTGTCTTCCCTCCTTAGAGCTGCAAGCCTCACAAGAGGTCAGTGTGTGGCAGCAATAGCAAGACTTACAGGAACCACTGCGAGTTGCACAGAGATGCCTGTTTGAGTGGACTGAAGATCCAAGTAGCCCATGATGGACACTGCCAGGGTATGTAAGGATATTAAATTCATAATTAATACAGGTGTCAATTTTATTTAACTTTGATGCGAAAAATAAAAACTCTCCTTCGCCACACTAATTTTCATTAATTAACAGGTATATTGCACAAAGCAACCGAACCAATGTTCTCATAGTGGAAAGTAGCATTTTTAGCAGTCGTGTGTTCATTGGAAACAACAGCATGGAACATTTAACCACCAATATTTTAAAGTTCATGCAGAAATAGATAAAGTTGCTGGATGCTGACCTTTCATGATACGTTATAATAAATGCAGCAACTGCCATATTTTGGAGTTGACAATAAAAAGACCTACATCAGGATGTTGTCTCCTATAGTCAGAGCGTAGTTCAATGGCTATGATCTAATTAGAGAACTTCTTTGTTATGGCCTTGAAGTTGTACAATTTGAAATCCAACCAAAATTTGAGGGAAAAATATTAAATTACAAGAGTATTTCACACTCTTATTCTGCTGAAGAACCAAATAAGGAAATGTGTCTCCTTCTTGGGAGCCAAACTACCTAAAAAACATAATTTAGTGTAGGGGTGTCCCGATATTGATCTGATGCGATATTAGAACTAATTATACACTTTTATTTTTTGTTGTGTGGAATGTTAGTAAAGGCATGATCAAGTAATCTTACTCCAACACAGAACACTGGTAGGCATGAAAAACTCTAACCTATTTATTTTTAACTGTTTGAAATGGATTTATGCTGTTTTTAAGTTGAAGTGTAGTGGTAATTGTTTTTTTGCCGACACCTAGTGGTCACAATGATTCAATTAATTAAGCTTGTGACAGCGAATAGAATGATGCGGACGTATTGTTACTGGATACCTTATAGTGTGCTTCTTCTTAAAATTTTTAATATTATTTGGTACATGATTATATTGACAACGTGTCAACAGGACACCTTTTATGTAGGCTTAGCTTGTGTGCTATTGTGTGCTTCGCTGCTATTATAGCCTACAGTGTTTACTTTTTGTAAGAATATGTTGATTCCCTATGGAGTCAATTGTCCAACCAAAGGGGTTCTGCTACTGTTTGTAATAATGTAACTAATAATCCCGCCAACAGAGTGCGCTGTCGTTTAAAAGCTTCATGCGGTGCCTTTGTCATTTGAACACTCTCAAGATATTAGCATCTTATCCTGAGTGCACTGCTTGCTCTTGCTAATGTCAGCGTATTGACAATCCTGTTGGCCTGAACATTGATCTGAGATCTGGCACAGTAGGACTAATCATGAGGGACGGGTCATAGACGCCACATACGTTGTCTTCTTTGCAGACCTTTAGCACATTTTAGTACATCAATATAACACAATCTATAATCAAGATTTTTTTTAATCAGTTGTTGCTTTAATCAGCTTGTCTCTCTTTGAATCCTTTAGAGAAGAAAAACGAGCAGGCAGCTGCAAGCCCTGGTGAGAGATGTTTTTTACAGACATAAAAACACGCAAATACCAACCAAGCAATATAGACTGTGCTTGTTAAATTATTCATGTTGACCTATAGAATTTTTTTTTTCTCTGCTGCAGTGGTGTGCTACGCCGCAGACCGCAACGAGTTGAGAGGCCGTGTGATCCAGTGGCTTCAAACGGAGGTGATCCCAGATGGCTGGTTTGTCAAGGGCTCCAACTTCTCAGACATCCTGCTCAAGTACTTTAAGGTGTGACAATTCACCCACCAGGTGTCCTTGAACAATCTTATCATTATTATGCATTACTTGTGTCAAACTTCACTGTTTCTGCTAACTTGTTCACGTACAAGCCATATTTTTAAAACAATTCCGTTCCCACAAATAAACAATGGTGTAATGCGCATGCTGCACCGCTAGTTAGCGATGTCACTCACTGAAAATACTCTAGTACTAGTACAGTGTAATCTCGATTTACAAACTTAATTAGTTCTTGAACATGTTCGCAAACTGAAATGTTTGTATATTGAAGTAGAGTTCCCCATAAGAATCAATGTAAACATGAGTAATTGGTTCTCGCCTCGACTAAAGTCGAAAACCAATTTTAGTAGACACCATATATGGTTTGCGAACATGTTCAATAACTAATGACGCTCGTAAATCGAGGTTACACTGTACTAGTGTCTATATATGGTGCCTACTAAAATAGGGACTTTTGTCGAGGCTAGAACATATATATGGCGAAGTTGGTAGAGTGGCTGTGCCAGCAATCGGAGTGTTGCTGGTTACTGGGGTTCAATTCCCACCTTCTACCTTCCTAGTCACGTCCGTTGTGTCCTTGGGCAAGACACTTCACCCTTTGCCTCTGACGGCTGTTGGTTAGCGCCTTGCATGGCAGCTCCCGCCATCAGTGTGCGAATGTGTGTGTAAATGTGGAAATACTGTCAAAGCGCTTTGAGTACCTTGAAGGTAGAAAAGCGCTATACAAGTATAACCCATTTATTTATTTATCATTATATAAAAGTCCCTATTTTAGTAGGCACCAAATATAAATATATATATATTATTATTTTTATATATATGACAATTGTGGGAATAAACATGTCAGAAGTGCTGCTTGCGGTTGAAGCTCTTCAAATGGCCGCACCCGTGTGTACAGATAACAGGATGTGATGTAGGGGACCCACCTCTTCAAAATGGCCGTGCACGTGTGTACAGGAAGTGATGTCATCAAAATGGCAGCCCCTGATGGCTTCAAGCAGAATGCAAAATGAATTAATGAATGCCATCCATCCATTTTCTAACGCTCGTCCCTTTTGGGGCGGCGGGGGGTTGCAGGAGCCTATCTCAGCTGCATTCATTGAATGAATCGTTCGTACGCGGAAACATGGTTTGCACACAGAGGCATATTTGGCATGATGTAAACGTATAGAGGCGTTCGTTAGTCGAGCTTCCCCTGTTCATAGTAGTATATCCGTAATACTGAATGTCCTCGTGTTAAGATTTCCCCTGGTAATACACACTCCCATGAACTGTTAATACTGTACAACATAAGAGAGAACTAGTTACATGCGAGGGGTGAAAGAATACGTTGTCACACGTCAATACACTACTCTAATTATGTTTTTATTGAAGGGCCACACTAATGCTTATGTCATAGTTTTAGACCTGAAAAACAATGTCTACAGATAAAAATCCCCCCAAAATAGACACAGTAGTCATTTTAGGCTCGTTTACTGATGACAGACTTTGAGTTTCAGCCACATTTTGGCCTGTGTCAGCCTGCTAACATCATCGACTAAAGCGTGGAGGCCATTTCCGTATATGCTCATATTGCATAAAACGTGTTTTGGTTGAACATTCATCCTGAATCATGTTATTTTCTCACATAATTTGAAGAAATTAGCTAAATACCCATGGACAGAGAAAGAAAAGAAAATATATTTTTTTACTACATTACACGTTGTACAAGTTTTTGCCACCGGGGGGCTCTAGTTCTGTAGATTACATCACACCAGAGGGGGAGCAAATCGACTCTGCCTATAGAAAAGGGGCGTTTCAAGTACCGTTAGTCATTTACTGATTACTCAAAAACTGTATATGATATTATAGGAAATTACTGACTTTTTATGCAGCAAAAAATACAGAAAAAGATCTTGTTAGTGAAATAAAGGTAATCTGGTACAATATGTCCTTGTAATGTGAGGCAGACCCTTCTGATGGCAGAATGTCACATTTTTGTGGTCATATATTGCTTTATTGTAGACAAAACTACTGTTTTATAGCCAAAGGTACAAGCATGGCTTTATCTGCTTTTCAGTTTTTAATAAACAAAGAAACGTAATTGGAGGGAATCATGTTGTTAGATAGTATTTCACTTTCCAAGGTAATAACAGTGTTGTCCAGGGGTTGGGATTTTTACCCCTTAAACTCCTTACTTCGGCCCTGTTGTGTTGGAAGCAAATGTCACTGTCTGACAAGTATTGTATACGTCACTCCAGACGTCGATATGCTTCTAAATACCAGATTGACGCCTCTTTTAGCGTGCAGCATTTTGTATACACTGTAGGTAAAATGCTCATTTTAGCACTGATGCTAGTGACCACACAACATTAAACACACCTCAAAAATATTACTAAAGTACTGTACAACCATCTTTTGCTATGAATTTGTGGCTTTGGTTAATAAATTTGTATTAGTCCAATTATGAATTTAAAAAAAAAAAAAAATCTCTGGTTTTTCTCCATACTACTAATAGCAGCCCACGTACCAGCAGTAGTATCAGTTTGAGAATGGGTGCAGTAGACATTGCATATATGCTATTCCCTGTATTTCAAGTCAGTTTGTTAGCATTTGATTCAAAAACTGACTATATTTGTTTCTAAGTTCCACCCAACCTAATGTTGTCGCTCCAAACTCCCAAAGTGTCTTCATAAACTGTGCATATTCATCCCAAAGTAACCGTATATGTAAATATGGACGCAGACACACTATTCTGTCTTTTTTCCGCGCAGTCGTACGACAACGGCGATTCCACGTTGGACTCCTCGGAGCTGCTCAAGTTCATCCAACACAATGAGTCGGTGGCGACTGAGATGCAGTCCTACGTCGACCAGGAGAGCAATAAGCTTCTTCGGTTAGTGTACTTATGTGTAAAAGATAAGTCTTGTGGTAGCATTCTTAAGTTTTTTTTCAAGATAACACTTTCTTCTGTAGTAATGCTTACATGAGCTAATGTTTACTATGTGCTATTTTAAAAAAGGTCAGTGAACTTGAGTCAGGCATATGTAATCTATACGAGTGAAGGTCTTCCTGGAGGACTGTTAGAACATGAATCCATCTAAATGAACAATCATTGAGTTCTTATCATTATGCAAAGTTGTGCTGCTATTGAAGTAGCAGCGAGTACTTAAAAGTCTGCGTTTGCATGCCTGCTATCTAGGAGTCTGTGTGTTGACGCCCTAATCGAGCTGTCCGACGACAACGCCGACTGGAAGTTGAGCTTTGATGAGTTCCTCAACTGCCTGAAGCCCGGATTCAACCCACCAGAGAAGAGTGAGCTTTAAAGCAACACTTTTAATATTCTTATTTAAGGAACATAATGTATTTCCTCAAATAGTGGTGGCCTCATCTACCTACTACAAGAACCTTGGGTAAAGGTCGACGTCTCTCGCACAACACACACGGCCTTCACTGCAGACATGACATCTGTAAAGCTGTTACAGTGGAGTTTAAGAAAAGGCATTTGAAGGCTTGCAGAGTTTATTTCATGTGGAGGAGTGGCAGAAAAATATAAAAAGGCAGTGAAGAACCGCTATTATACACATACATATAAATATATCTGTATATACTGTATATATACATATATATATATGTGTGTGTGTGTATATATATATGTATATATATATATATATATATATATATATATATATATATATATATATATATATATATATATATATATATATATATATATATATATATATATATATATATATACATTACCGTTCAAAAGTTTGGGGTCACATTGAAATGTCCTTATTTTTGAAGGAAAAGCACTGTACTTTTCAATGAAGATAACTTTAAACTAGTCTTAAATTTAAAGAAATACACTCTATACATTGCTAATGTGGTAAATGACTATTCTAGCTGCAAATGTCTGGTTTTTGGTGCAATATCTACATAGGTGTATAGAGGCCCATTTCATGCAACTATCACTCCAGTGTTCTAATGGTACAATGTGTTTGCTCATTGGCTCAGCAGGCTAATTGATGATTAGAAAACCCTTGTGCAATCATGTTCACACATCTGAAAACAGTTTAGCTCGTTACAGAAGCTACAAAACTGACCTTCCTTTGAGCAGATTGAGTTTCTGGAGCATCACATTTGTGGGGTCAATTAAACGCTCAAAATGGCCAGAAAAAGAGAACTTTCATCTGAAACTCGACAGTCTATTCTTGTTCTTAGAAATGAAGGCTATTCCACAAAATTGTTTGGGTGACCCCAAACTTTTGAACGGTAGTGTGTATGTATATATATATATATATATATATATATATATATATATATATATATATATATATATATATATATATATATATATATATATATATATATATATATATATATATATATATATATATATATATATATATATATATATATATATATATATATATATATATATATATATATATATATACCTATATATATATATATGTACTTACATATATATATATATATATATATATATATATATATATATATATATATATATATATATATATATATATATATATATATATATATATGTAAGTACATATATATATACAGATATATATATATATATATAAAAATACATATATATTAAACATTTATTCAACCACCGTCCGTATTTTAACAACCAAAAATATTTTTTTAACGTTTCTGTAATATTTAATACACCAACATGTACAAGCTCGTAAACAAAAATTATATTTGTAATGTACTGTTTTTATAATTTTATAAATGTACAGTTTCAAAAAAAGAAAAACAGGATTTGAAAATAACACAGAATATTATTATTTCTTGATTCAAATGTCAAATTATACACATTTACTTACATTGTTGAAAATAAAAATGTGTTTTAGTTGTGGACATGTGGTATAACAATACATCTGTATAACATTTTAATTTATTTGTGGAAAAATGTTGTCATATTATTTCACATTATTAAAAGATGTATTTAATTAAAAAAGGCCCATAATAAATACTCAATTTTCTCTGCAAGTGAGTAAATAATCTATATGAAGAAACACAGTATATTTATCTGTTGTGCATTTCAATGCAGTTCAGAAGTAGGCTTCTCACTGAACCTGATATGTGACATAAGCAGCTTTTGCTGAATATGATCACACCAAAATATGTAGGCTAAAGGTTAACAGTCAGCGTGGAGCTCTGAGCCGTGGTTCACTACATTCAAAGTCCTGTGTGGCTGTTGAGAAAGGCCAGAACTACAGCAAACACATAACATGTTTCTTTAGGGAAATAACACTACTATGGACGACTTTCTAAAAGATTTAGAACTTTGTGGGAATTGTTCATTTATATGTGAAGTCAAAGGTCACTGTTGGCTTATCAGCTCTTTTCTAGTTCAGCCTACCTTGTTCATTCTGTACTTATAGCTAGCTTATGTTACCATTAGCGGTTTAACATTTTTATTTGTCTATATTTTTCACAATTACTAATTATATTAAATACAAATTACTCATTGGCCTCAGGAAATAGTCTGATGTTCAGACTGTCACTAAATCTGATACACACAGGAGCGCATGCACACACAAAAATGTAGTAGCAAAGAAGCGACTTAACAATTTTCAGTCATGTTATGATAGAATATACTTTCATTGATAGCTAACGTTAGTAGTTAAACTTTACTAAGTCGTTATCATTGGCTGACAACAAACAAAGCTAATGTGTGTGTGTGTGTGTTATGTGGGCCGTTGTTTGCATGCTCAAAGCTGGAAGAGGGCGGGATGTAATGCTTACAACACTTTGGAAAGTTAGAACCCTCTGGACAGCCACAAAAAGGTTGCAAACAGCCCCTTTAAAAGTCCACTTTATTCTATTTGTTAACCCTATTGTATTTTTTAAGGGGGTGCAGTCCAAAAATTTGCCTTGGGGCTGGAATTTAGACAGTTTAAATGTGCTTTTTGTCAACCCTACTACTAAAGTGTCGTTTTGTGTGTCTGTATCTTTAATGCTAAGAAACTGTGTTTGTCCACGGGGTGCAAATCTGCAAGAAGTGCGATTGTGCACCTAATGCACTTTTTTCAAATACAAAATTATGCAAAACCAACTTTTCTTACCTTCTGGTACCTGCTGATGTGTATTTGAGATCTGTATAAGTCCTGAAAATTTGCGCATGTCCGCCACTGTAGTCCGGGCCGATGCCGTAGTCGATAAGCTTGTGCTTCTGCTTGGCACTCAGCAACAAAGGGTTGGAGTTGGGGGTTAAATCACCAAAATGATTCCCGGGCGCGGCGCCGCTGCTGCCCACTGCTCCCCAAGGGGATGGGACAAATGCAGAGGACAAATTTCACCACATCTAGTGTGTGTGTGACAATCATTGGTACTTTAATCTTAATCTTTTTCACTATCTTCTTGTTATGGAGCATTCACCCTCTGCTGTTGCCATTTCTAATACAAAGTAGCGTGAAGTTCTAACTTATATCTCGCTGTGGAGTCGCTAAAAAATAACAGTATAGTGGGTTTACATAATACACCCACAGAACTTTAGTTATTAGAGAGTTTCGGTCGGACGGTTTTTCATGGGACACATTTCCGGCGTTGCTGCACTAGTGAGCCACGGATGAGGAGATGCTAGTTAGCTCCATCTTTTGACACTTCTTCAACTCCCGTCCTTGAAAGCTACACCGCTACAACAAAGATGACGGGGAGAAGACGCTGTCGAAGGTGAGCCACGCAAATAAGACCGCCCACAAAACGACGCATCCAGAAGTGACTGTCAGAAAGCGGCTTAAAGATGATCTGTAAAACATAATCTATGCAACATTTTGACCAAAGAACCACCATTACATGTTATGTAGACCAGAAGGAAGTGTTTTAAATTTTGAAAAAAAATCATAATATGACCCCTTTAATGCGCCTTATAATGCGGTGCGCCCTATAGTCCAGAAAATACGGGTACCTCAATTTATAAACCTAATTGGTTCTGTGACGGAGATCTTAACTCAAAACACTTGTATCTAAAATCAACGTCTTTAATTAAAATGAATTGAAATCAATTTAATCGATGCTTGGCCCTCAAAACGGCACAATATTAACATGTAACATGCCTTTTGAAAGAAATTTCTGCACTAGTTAAATGCAGTAATCTAATACAAATGTACAGCATTTACCTTGAAGAGTGGACTTCTACTATGGAAGTATTATTGTAGCAAAATTATTTGCAAACATGTGCGTGTACTCAAATTGTGCAGTAATTTGTGTGTCTGTATATCAATCCAAGTGTGTGTATTCAGAGCTGCGTACGTGTGTTTTAAGTTGTCGGTCTGTCCCTAATCAGAAAGAACCCGATAGGCTGTCTACTTACACGTGACTTTTGGGACACTTCTGCTGTCAAGATTTGAGAGAGTGCATCCAGATTTGTGAGAGTGTAATACAATGTGTGCGCACGCATTTAGAAGTGCATCTTTGATCCGCAAAATGCCGAAACCCTCTATTGGCTGTCTTTTTTACACGTGACTTTTGCGACACTTCTACTGTGTACGATTTGAGCGAGGGCATCCAGATTTGTGAGCGTGTAATACAACTTGTGCACACGCATTCAGAAGTGCGCATGTGAAATACAATCTGCGTGTTTGTATCTGAGGCATGCCTACATTTAACCAACCATAGAAGGAACGACGCAACTTAAACCAATCAGAAACAACATATAGCTGAGGTGTGTGAAAGAGAGACGCCAAGACCCGCCTTGCGTTGTTTCTGATTGGTTTAAATTGCGTAGTGTCTTCCGTGGTTGGTTAAATGCAGGCAAAGTGATAGTTTGGTCTGGGATTGGCACAATTTAGTATTGCCAATCAGCCTATCCCCAGGTGCAAGTGGGAGGAAGCTGGAGTACCTGGAGAAAACCCGTTAGCACATGCCTAAAAATATCTTAAAGCAGATGGCTAAATTAGAGCCACTAAATAGATTAAAGCAAAGCTTCATAATCTGATTAGTCGACTAATCGCTAAGATAATCAATGACTAGTCAACTAAGATAATTGATGACTAGTCGACTATCAAAATAGTCGTTAGTTGCAGCCCTAGTTTCGGGTTAAAAAAATAAATGCGTCCCCACAGTGTGCTATCAATAGTGACTCACATTTCCTAGGTGAGAATGTTGTAATACAGTGTGTTGCAAAGCCTGTTTTTTGGTAGTCACAAACAAGCTTCAGGGACTCATTATGATAAAAAAACATCATTAAAAAGTCATCTTTGCATAATAGGGGACAGTTAAAGCCATTTAGTGTTTGAATTTCCTCCTAATGGGTAAGGCCCTGATCGCTGTCATCTACGTTCATTCTGTCATGTTTTGGGGTTTTTTCTAACCCAGAGTGTGCCTTGGAGGATGAGACTTACGAGGACGGTGCAGAGACACAGGTGGAGTGTAACCGTTGTGTCTGTGCATGCGGCAACTGGGTGTGCACTGCTATGACTTGCACGGGTAAGCTTCAAAATTGTATTTTTGTTATCTTAATTGGTATTGTCCTTCAACATGTGTGTGTGTGTTTTGACCTTTTGTGTGTGCAGACAAGACAGCTGCCGTGGATGAGTCAACCGATGGCGGTGCAGAGATGACCGAGGAGGAGTGGAACCTCCGTGTAGCCGAGCTGAACAAACACCAGGTCAGCTTTTATCTTCAACCAACAAACCCCCACTATCTGACTTCGAGGTTCCTCGGGGTAATAACTTGGATGTCTGTTTTTCTTGACAAAGGACATCTGGATGAAAGTGCTTAGCCAGCGAAATGACCTCCGGTTTAGATTTGTTGACATAAGCTTTTTTGTGACAATAACACCAGAACTGAGCTATCAGCATATTTTTTAACATTGGCAAAAACACCAAGTGTGATGAATCACCATTAAAGACATAATAACGTACAGTGGAACCTCCAAAGTTGAACAAACTTTTTCATAATGTAAAGTGAACTGATCTGTCCCAAGGTCAAACTGTCGCCCTCCTAAAACCTCTATGAACTGGGACATGAGTAAAGATGTGTTACATAACATGTTAATCACTGCATAATAAGTAGGGATGGTCTCATACTGTTTTTTTTATCAAGCTACTGTGCTACAATGGTTTAGCTGCCTTGCTTTTTATAGCATGTCGCTCAACGACGAGTATTTACGTGAATAGTTGGGGCTTTTGGATGGGTAGTTTAATTTTTCCTGATACTCGATGCACCAACTTTGCCTAATACTGGAACGGACCATCCCTAATCATAAAACTATATCAAACTAAAATAAAGTGAAACTACTCTCCCTTTGAAGATGTGTAATGGAGGGGAAACAGCAAGGCAATTACAGTCTGCCAGCTGCTGGTGTTTTATGGAAGTAATAATGCATGTCTGGTGGTAGGTAGCAGACATATGTAAGTATCGTATTTTACGGACTATAGAGCGCATTGGTATAAAGGCTGCACCCTCTAAATTTTAGAAAGAAAAAATATTTTTCCATATATTAGCCGCAACGGAATATAAGCCGCAGATTTATACGTTACAAAATTAGTTATTTACACAGAAAGATTTTGTAAGTGTTTATTTACATAACTTCATCGTAACACGGCAGTAAAACGGGTGATCAAACAAAACAGAAGTCATTGTCATGGAGCCATTACCTGCAGAAGCTAGCTCTCCTATCAGCTCAACAGACTCAATAACTCCACGGTGACATTTTGGTGAATTTACTGAGGAATTTGTGAAACTAAAACAATACAAAAAGAATGCCATTGGAAGTTAGTAATTCTAACAGATACACTTGTAAACATGTTAGCATATTAGATAGTACTAACAACGCCAGCTTCTATACATTACGATAGCATGTACAAATATGCATGAAAACACTCCTACATGAGACGGTTTGGTAGGTATGAATAGATTTAGTTATATTCTAATTAGAGATGTCCGATAATATCGGACTGCCGATATTATCGGCCGATAAATGCTTTAAAATTTAATATCGGAAATTATCTGTATCGGTTTCAAAAAGTAAAATTTATGACTTTTTAAAACGCCGCTGTACGGAGTGGTACACGGACGTAGGGAGAAGTACAGAGCGCCAATAAACCTTAAAGACACTGCCTTTGCGTGCCGGCCCAATCACATAATATCTACGGCTTTTCACAAACGCAAGTGAATGCCATACATACTTGGTCAACAGCCATACAGGTCACACTGAGGGTGAACGTATAAACAACTTTAACACTGTTACAAATATGCGCCACACTGTGAACCCACACCAAACAAGAATGACAAACACATTTCGGGAGAACATCCGCACCGTAACACAACATAAACACAACAGAACAAATACCCAGAACCCCTTGCAGCACTAACTCTTTCGGGACGCTACAATATACACCCGCCCACCTCAACCTCCTCATGCTCTCTCAGGGAGAGCATGTCCCAAATTCCAAGCTGCTGTTTTGAGGCATGTTTGAAAAAATAATGCACTTTGTGACTTCAGGGACATGCTATGTTGGCATTTTTTTCCATATCTTGAGTTGATTTATTTTGGAAAACCTTGTTACATTGTTTAATGCATCCAGCGGGGCATCACAGCAAAATAAGCATAATAATGTGTTAATTCCACGACTGTATATATGGGTATCGGTTGATATCGGAATCGGTAATTAAGAGTTGGAAAATATCGGAATATCGGATATCGGCAAAAAAGCCATTATCGGACATCTCTAATTCTAAAACTTACAAACGTTGCTTGGAGTGATGAATAAAGAATCCATAGAAGTAGAAACGCTATGGTTGACTAGAAGACGAAACGGCACTTGTACTATTGTTTCAAAGCACTAAACAGTAGAAAATATAGTAGAGGTTCACCCTGCAGCACCTGCAGAGAGAAAACTTTTCCAAAATATGGTGCCATAGCACAAATAATAACACACCTTTTCAGTGTTTCTGCTTGGGTTTAATGAAAACTATTTGTTAAACACAAAACATTAAGGCCGTTAGCGAAGAAAAATCCATTAATTAGCCGCACCATTTTATAAGCCGCAGGGTTCAAAGCGTAAAAACAATGTAGCGGCTTATAGTCTGGAATTTACACTATGTTATTTGGTGGCAGTTAAAAACGTAAAGAAAAAACTAAACCCACTTGTAAAGTTTGTCCTTTACATACTTTGTAAGCTGAAGTCTCTGCAGAGTTGATAATGATGCAGGATGATGGTTTGAACTTTATTTTTGAGGCGTATTCCTATACATTAAGGGTGTAACGGTACACAAAAATTTCGGTTCGGTTTAGAGGTCACGGTTCGGTTAATTTTCGGTACAGTAATAAAACAACAAAATATAAATTTTTGGGTTATTTATTTACCAAATTTGTAAACAATGGCATAACATACAGTGAGGAATGCACGTGTACCCACCCGAACAGGCCGGAAGTGGCAAGCAGGGCCAGAGGTCGCCAAGGCCATTGGCAGGCTCCAACACCAGGAAATAGTTGGCAGGGTGCAAGTAGGGAGAGCGGGGCTTGGCTGGGGAGATTCTCCACGCCTCTGGTCCAAGGCCACAAAGAGGGAACGCAGAGCCATGGTTGTGGAAGAGGTCTCAAGGGCGAACCAGGAGCAATATACCATCAAGGCCGTGTCTCAAGGTCGCCAAGGAAGATGGACCACTTGGGAAGGTACCATCAGCAGACCCATCAGCTGGGCCGACCTATGGAAGATGCCACAAGCCTGGCTCAGCTTCCTTCTTAGGGCAACCTATGACACCTTGCCATGCCCTAGAAACCTCCACCAGTGGTTCGGCCAGGAGGAGAGCTCTCCCCTGTGTGGTGCTCCCAACGCCAGCCTGCAGCACTTGCTATCAGGCTGCAAGATCGCGCTGACACAGGGTCGCTACAGATGGCGGCATGACCAAGTCCTGATGAAACTGGCCGAAGTCCTGGAGAGCAGTAGACAGGAGGCCAACAGCCAGCCCATGGCCAAGCAACTTCCTGTCATGTTTGTGAGGCCAGGGGAAGGCAAAGGAGACACCAGCCAACGAGGCACCCGCAGTGTCCTCTCTCTGGCAAGGGACTGGAGTATGAGGGCTGATATCGGCAAACAGCTCCAGTTCCCCCGTGAGATCACCACCACTTCACTCCGCCCAGACATCGTGCTGTGGTCTGCTGTTACCAAGTCTGTCATGCTGATCGAGCTCACCATACCCTTGGAGGAGGGAATCCAGGCAGCCTACGAGCGCAAAGCAGCCAAATATGCAGATCTGGCTGCTGAGTGCAGAGAGGCAGGCTGGTCCACTACCATCTACCCTGTGGAAGTACGCTGTCGGGGCTTCGTCGGTACATCAACTTTACGGCTGCTCCGAGATGTGGGAACGACTGGGGCTAAGCTCCAAAGGGAAATCAAGGCCCTTGCTGAGGAAGCAGAAAAAGGAAGCTTCTGGTTGTGGCTGAGGAGGAGGGATAAGTACTGGGGGTCGAGGCAATAAGATGGGTCAGCTGCAGGGGGTGGCAGGGAGACGTCCCTGCCACCGCTCCGCCACCAGGAGGCGTTCCGGGGTTAAAGAGAGCGAAACTCCAATGAGCGGTGGTCCCCGGCTGATGACCATGCAGCTGACCCAAGGCGCTGTAGGAGGCGCGTCAGGCATACTTGCCCAGCAGAAACAATACCATATCTGTACAATCAATCTTATACACACAGGGTCCATTGCCAGGGTTAATGTGGTCAACCTATATAAAATAAAAACTAAATAAGATAAGGCTCAGAATGGTTTCTTAACAAAACTTTTCTACATATAAAGTGCTTTTTTTGATTGATTGATTGAGACTTTTATTAGTAGATTGCACAGTACAGTACATATTCCGTACAATTGACCACTAAATGGTAACACCCCAATAAGTTTTTCAACTTGTTTAAGTCAGGGTTCACATTAATCAACATTAAACTGCCTCAAGTTGTTGCTCAGATTAAATAAAATGACAAAACTTATTTATTTACTTACTTATTTATCAAAGTGTAGTTATCAATCACAATTACTCTTGTAGTAATGCAACTTTTTTTCCCATTATTTTTTTTAATCCCATAATTCTGCTATTGCGTTTCTTTACTTAAGAACAACATTTTAATTCTGACTTTCTTTATTTTTTAAACATTAAACATTTACTTGTAAAATTGCAACTTTCATCCACTTAAGTTCAGGTTAATTAATTAATTAATTATTTTAATCTTTTTCAATATCATCATTCTTATTTCTCATCAAATTGTGACTATATTCTCGTCATGATGCAACTATATTATTTTACTTCATTTTTTTTCTTTTCAGAGTGACCCTTTGTGACGATAACTCACATTCCAGAACCTCGCTTGCCAAACAATGGCTGTTCTAGCACCTGTGCGAATAGAACTTTTTCTAAACTCTGAATATCACTTGTACGGTCGTGGTCAAAAGTTTACATACACTTGTAAAGAACATAATGTCATGGCTGTCTTGAGTTTCCAAAAATGTCTACAACTCTTATTTTGTATGTATACTTTTGACCCAGCAGGTTTGGTCACATTTTCAGTAGATCTATAATAAATTCATAAAAGTACCAAACTTCATGAATATTTTTTTGTGACCAACAAGTATGTGCTCCAATCACTCTATCACAAAAAAATAAGAGTTGTAGAAATGATTGGAAACTCAAGACAGCCGTGACATTATGTTCTTTACAAGTGTATGTCAACTTTTGACCACGACTGTAGCTATTTTGTGTAATCAATTTGCTTTCACACAACTACAATATTTATTTCTACCATGTCCTCATTCATTTTGTATGTTGTTTCCGTGCAGGAAACCGTGGAGAAAATGAAGGCCAGCACAAAAGAGGCTTAAATAACGATGCAATCAGAGATGGAGGATGCACACCGCACCACTTTTTCCTCCATACTTGACTGACCTTTGGAGCCCGTGTGTTGTTACAGTCGGTAACACCACACTGACTTTGACATGCGTCTCTACTATTTTAATTATAATTATTATTACACATGTTTCACAGTGTTAAAGTTTGCTAGAGTCAGGGGGGCCGTTACAGTCCCCCTTTGCGTTCAGTACTGTCATATTTGATTGTATTAACTACTCCTGTACACGTCTTACTACATATTTTCTGCGGTTTTGCGATTCATTTTATCGTTGCGTATGTAGGCTCATACTTGACCAACGCACTTGTTTTTTTGTCTCTTTCATTTGCTCTCTTCGTGCACACCAAGCAACCCACCCGAGGTAGCTTACTAGACATTTAGCAGCAAAAACATGTGGCTGTACAGGAGGAAGGGGATTCTTATGGCCCCATCTGTCATGGTTTACCTGACGCATGAAACGTGACGGATTTAGCCGCCAGATTGTTGAATATCTTAAATGTTTTGTGAGGCAAATTACAACGTTGACCACAGTGTCAGTTGTTATATATTTTCAGCAGACTGCATTGAAAACTTATTAACACCCCTCTTCCACTTACGCAAGATCCACCCAGGAATGGGGCCATATGAATCCCTTCCTTACTGTAAGTACACTTTTTTGCACCATTTTTTTTCCTCCTTGTGGGGCTCAGATTCACTACATGGGCAAAAGTATGAACTTATTATTTTTGGTGTCGAAATACCATTGTCCATATGTCTCTTCAGGGCCAGTCCCTGGTGAGACATCTGAACGTAGCATGGTGGGAGTGGGGGAGGGGGGTGTCTGAAACCAAAGATTTGATGAAAATGTTTGACTCTTTGTACTCAAATCTCCAGGTAAGGCAGTATTATTACTCTGGACCCAGCAACAACACTATACCTTCTCTCTTTACAAAAAAAAAAAAAGAACTAGCCTACTAGTTGTGTTTTGTTTGTTTGTGTGAGAGAGCGATTGTGCGTGTCTTCTTTTTACGTAATTCAGTGTTAATTGACAATAAATAAATAAAAACAGTGCCTTAGACTTGCAAGATTGCTCGTACAAAGTCTATTTTATCACATGAGTTAGAGGGAACGTGATGAATGTTTTGCTGATGTTTGCCAGTTGCTAAATGGCTCGTGACTTCCTGATGAATGCCTCGTGGACGTCTTTATCGGAAGGAATATGTATTTAAGCCAATAAACCTTTGTACACCACTTAACTGTCACTTTGAGTGTGTTAGGTGCCATTGTTTGCGCTAAAAGTGATATTTCTGTAAAAAAAAGTTCTTAAAAATGCAAGTACAATCCGGTGCACTATTCCTCATGCAATGCATGTCACTGCAGCCTTGCATAACGTAACTAAAGAAGGGTGTTGTGTAATGTAGGCAGAGCTGGAAAAGTTGGCAGGCTTGCTCGTGGCAAGGTTTTGAAATAATTACTCGTTGCGCAAACACAATGGTATTGTTCTTGAAAAGCCATAGCAAAAATCATTCTTAACACTACCAAGCGTTCGGTTGTGAACAAAACGTTTTTTTTTAATTCAAACTATTTGGAGTGAGTTATTTGTGTTAGTTTGCATTCATTTCTACAAATGTGCTGTTCAAGCTGTAGGTGGTGGGTTCACTCCATGACGTGGTCATGTTTGTTTTAATACTGTGGTGGGTTCCACCCCAGCTCATCCATGGTCCTAATAAAGATAGGCAGATAATTTTTTGATATTGTCCTTTTTTATAAGGCTAAAAAAGTTGTATATATTTTTATTTGTATATGTTTATGTTTTACTTTTGTTACTGTATATAAAAACAATACTTTTCTGCAGCCACATAATTTCCCTATTGTGGGATTATACAAATCTATCCTATCCTAAAATGAGTTATAGACATTCCAGGTTATTTTAAATTGAGCCTTTTTCAATGATTTTTTCCCCAAAATTTTTGCTGTTTTTGTTATTTCTATTTCTGCAATGTGCAGAGAAAATGAGAGATCAGGTGTGTCCAAACGTTTTCAACTGAGGGCCATTTAAAGCAGTGGTCCCCAACCACCGGTCCGGGGACCGGTACCGGTCTGTGATGCATTTGCTACCGGGCCGCACAGAAACAATAATTAATGTATAAACTACCGCATTTTCTCAGACTTAACTTTCGCCTGTCCCACTAAACACACCAATAAGCTTATTTCTAGATGTATATTACAACTAATTTGTTATACTACACGGGACAATGCACATTATTGGACATGTAACATGTTAATGTGCGAGATTGTAGCCAAAGGCAAATTTTTTTGCTTCTTTTATCTGCCACACGTAGTAAGCTGGTCCGTGAAATTAATGCATACATTAAACCGGTCCCTGGTGGAAAAAAGGTTGGGGACCACTGATTTAAAGGATGTGAGGGCCATTTTGGTAGTTTTCATCTTCAAAACCAGTATAATGTATTTATTTATTCAAAGATTTAGAAAATGCAATTTTGTGTGAACGCTAAAGATTCAAAGCCGAATTGAAATGCTAACCGTTAGCACGCTGGCCAGACAGCGTCAAGTAACGGAAAATATGAGCAAAATAAGCTAAAACAGCTAACATGCTAACAGTGCTATGGCAACAATAGCATGCTTACAGTTAGTGTTAGTGAAAAACCAACACTAAGATGTAAACCTGCTAAATTAACTCAAAAAGCTAGCATTCTAAATGCTAACCATAACATGCGTCAAGTACAATATATTACTCTGAGGTGTGTACCTAAAAATGTGTTTGCTAGCATGCCAATATTAACATGCATCAAAATGAGCTAAAAAGAAGCTAGCATGATAAAAAAAATACTATGCTAACAATAGCATGCTTAAAATTAGCATGAGTGAAATACCAAAATATATGACGCAGAGGTTTAAACTTGCAAAATTCGCAAAAAAGCTAGCATGCTAACAATCTAATGCAGTGGTTCTTAACCTGGGTTCGATCGAACCCTAGGGGTTCGGTGAGTCGGCCTCAGGGGTTCAGCTGAGGTCAAGACACACCCGGCTCATCGTGTAAATACAAACTTCTCCCTATCGGCGTATTACGGATACGGCAACAGCTGACTGATTTGCAGGTGTGTAATTTGTTGTGAGTTTATGCACTGTGTTGGTTTTGTTCTTTGAACAAGGTGATGTTCATGCGCGGTTCATTTTATGCACCATTAAAAAAAACATGGCAACACTTTAGTATGGGGAACATATTCACCATTAATTAGTTGCTTATTAACATGCAAATTAGTAACATATTGGCTCTTAACTAGTCATTGTTAAGTACTTATTATAATGCCTTATTCGGCATGGCCTTATTGTAACCCTGACCCTAACACTAACCAAATAACTCTAAATCAAGTCTTTATTATTTAGAATTAGAGATGCTTTAAAATGTAATATCGGAAATGCTTTAAAATGTAATATCGGAAATTATCGTTATCGTTTTTTTTGGTTATCGGTATCGTTTTTTTAAATTATTTTTTAAATTAAATCCACATAAAAAACACAAGATACACTTACAATTAGTGCACCAACCAAAAAACCTCCCTCCCCCATTTACACTCATTCACACAAAAGGGTTGTTTCTTTCTGTTATTAATTAATATTCTGGTTCCTACATTATACATCAATATATATCAATACAGTCTGCAAGGAATACAGTCCGTAAGCACACATAATTGTACTAACCTTTAACAGTTAATTTACCTCATTTTCATTCATTACTAGTTTCTATGTAACTGTTTTTATATTGTTTTACTTTCTTTGTTATTCAAGAGAATGTTTTTAATTCATTTATCTTATTTATTTATTTTTATTTTTTTAAAGGACCTTATCTCCAGGTTGTCCAAATTAGGCATAATAATGTGTTAATTCCACGACTGTATATATCGGTATCGGTAATTAAAGAGTTGGACAATATCGGATATCGGCAAGAAGCCATTATCGGACATCCCTACTTAGAATATGTTCCCCTAGTGTCCAAAAAACACTAAATTAAGTATTTGTTACTTAGAATATGTTCCCCATACTAAAGTGTTACCAAAAACATATAACTCTGTCTTGAATTTGAAAAAAAAATTTAAATATTTTATTTTTCACTAAAGATGGGTTCGGTGAATGCGCATATGAAACTGGTAAGGTTAAGAACCACCGATCTAATGCTAACGATTGTGCCGCGGGCTGTTAAAAAAAATAGCTGAGATAGGCTCCAGCACCCCCGCGACCCCAAAAGGGACAAGTGGTAGTAAATAGATGGATGGATGGATGGGCCACACTTTGGACACTGCTGCACTAAATGTATAAGCTCCTTAAAGGCCTACTGAAACCCACTACTACCGACCACGCAGTCTGATAGTTTATATATCAATGATGAAATCTTAACATTGCAACACATGCCAATACGGCCGGGTTAGCTTACTAAAGTGCAATTTAAAATTTCCCGCGAAACTTCCGGTTGAAAACGTCTATGTATGAAGACGCATGCGCGTGACGTCAATCATTGAAACGGAAGTATTCGGACGCCATTGAATCCAATACAAAAAGCTCTGTTTTCATCTCAAAATTCCACAGTATTCTGGACATCTGTGTTGGTGAATCTTTTGCAATTTGTTTAATGAACAATGAAGACTGCAAAGAAGCAAGTTGTAGGTGGGATCGGTGTATTAGCGGCGGACTACAGCAACACAACCAGGAGGACTTTGAGATGGATAGCAGACGCGCTAGCCGGCGACCTCACCTTGACTTCCTCCGTCTCCGGGCCGCCGACCGCATCTACGATCGTCGCTCCGTTGATCGCTGGAACGCAGGTGAGCACGGGTGTTGATGAGCAGATGAGGGCTGGCGTAGGTGGATAGATAATTTTTTTAGCATAGCTCTGTGAGGTCCCGTTGCTAAGTTAGCTTCAATGGCGTCGTTAGCAACAGCATTGTTAAGCTTCGCCAGCCTGGAAAGCATTAACCGTGTATTTACATGTCCATGGTTTAACAGTATTGTTGATTTTCTGTCTATCCTTCCAGTCAGGGGTCTATTTCTTTTGTTTCTATCTGCATTTGAGCCCGATGTGCTATCACGTTAGCTCCCTAGCTAAAGAACTTCGCCGATGTATTGTCGTGGAGATAAAAGTCACTGTGAATGTCCATTTCGCGTTCTCGACTCTCATTTTCAAGAGGATATAGTATCTGAGATGGTTTAAAATACAAATCTTAGAACCTTTATTTAACCAGATAAGAAAACCCATTGAGATCAAGATCTCTTTCACAAGGGTGACCTGGCCAAGAGGTCAACAGCACATGTCACAGAGCAGTTTCAAAATAAATACATTAAGACATACATTTTAAAATACATAAGAGAACTGTAAAACAACAGAGATTTACATCTTTAAAAACACAGGCACTGTGCAAACGTCTCTCGCTGTTTGTCCCTCAGGACAGAACGGAAGGCTCCAAATGGAAGTAGTTCTGTAAGTTTCAGTTTCGTCTGTGATCCACAATAGAAAAAGGAAAAAGTGTGGAATCCAATGAACCAGCTTGTACCTAAGTTACGGTCAGAGCGAGAGAAAAAAGATACGTCCTGCACTGCACTCTAGTCCTTCACTCTCACGTTCCTCATCCACGAATCTTTCATCCTCGCTCAAATTAATGGGGTAATCATCGCTTTCTCGGTCCGAATCGCTCTCGCTGCATTGTAAACAATGGGGAAATGTGAGGAGCCCTTCAACCTGTGACGTCACGCTACTTCCGGTACAGGCAAAAGTTGCAAACTTTATCGTCAATGTTCTCCACTAAATCCTTTCAGCAAAAATATGGCGATATCGCGAAATGATCAAGTATGACACATAGAATGGATCTGCTATCCCTGTTTAAATAAAAAAAATTCATTTCAGTAGGCCTTTAAGAACCACTGATATAATGCTAACGATTGTGCCGCGGGCTGTTAAAAAAAAATAGCTGAGACAGGTTCCAGCACCCCCCCGCGACTCTAAAAGGGACAAGCGGTAGTAAATAGATGGATGGATGGATGGGCCACACTTTGGACACCGCTGCACTAAATGTATAAGCTCCTTTAAGTCTTGTATATTTTTAATGAATTTTACACATAACTTGACAATATATTTGGTAATACTTTTTTTCCTTCCTGCTGAGCCGAAAACGCCGTCTTGTGAACCGAGCTTCAAAAGTCCATCCATTTTTTTTATTTTTTATTTTTTACCACTTGACCCACTCGGGGTCGTGGGAGAGCTGGAGCCAGCCAGAAATCCCATCACTATAACGTTGCCTTGTTACGTGACAGATGTAAAATTAGATGAGTGGGACTGGTCCCCTGTGTTCGCGAGCAACATGGTCGATGTTGCTTGGGATCGCTTCAAAACGGCGTTCCTAAAGATACTAAATGACATGGCTCCCGTGAAAACAGTCAGGATCAAAGCCCGCTCGGAACCATGGATGAATCCGGACCTATTAGCTGCCATAAAAGACAGAGACAGGAAATACTCTGAATACCAAAAATGTAAAACAGAAGTAGATAAACAACCCAATAATATCAACCTCAAATTACTCCTTTCAACTCTCAAAAAGCAATGCAATAAATTAAGAAATAAGTCAACCAACCTGACTAAATCCTTAAAAAAAATTTACATTAACGACAAAATAGAGGAAAACACAAATAAGCCACGTGAGCTCTGGAAAATTCTCAACAACCAGCTTCCTGGTTGCAGCCAGAAACTTAAAACAAGACTCACCAACATCAGCATCAAGGAGGGTGACTCCCTCATTACAGACAAAATGGAGGTAGCTAGCAGACTTAACATCTTTTTCACCAGCATAGCCGCAACTCTTGTCAACAAGCTGTCCCACCACTCTGGTCGCTTTGGTGTAGAACACATTAAAGCCTTCTACAGAAAGCTAGGAGTATCCAACGATGATTTCAAATTAGAAATGGTCACAGCTGATGAGGTATTTAAAAAATTGAGCGCGCTCCACCCTAACAAGGCCACCGGCCTTGATAATATTCCCTCCAGATTCCTCAGGGACTCTGCCTCCATCATTGCCCCGATCATCACGCACATAATAAACCTATCAATTACACAAGGCCAAGTACCAAAAGATTTTAAGATAGCAAGAGTAACTCCCCTCTTTAAAAAAGGAAGCAAATTGGAACCTGGCAACTACCGACCTGTTTCTATTCTCAGTTCCATTTCGAAAGTAATGGAGAAAATAGTTTATGAACAGGTCGATAGTTACCTTGCCACTAATAAACTCATGTACAAATTCCAATCCGGCTTCAGAACTAACCACTCCACTGACACATGTCTTCTCTATCTGACCGACCACATCAAACATGAGGTGGACGCGGGCAAATACTGCGGCATGGTCATGCTGGACCTTCAGAAGGCCTTTGACACCGTTAACCACGCTATACTGTTGGATAAGCTCAGAGCAATCGGATTTAACAAAACCTCATGGAGCTGGATGCAGTCTTACTTGGAGGGGAGGGAGCAGGTGGTAGAGGTGAACGGCACCGTGTCCCCCTCCCCCCTCTCTGTGAGCTGTGGAGTCCCCCAAGGCAGTATATTGGGACCTTTACTGTTCCTAATATACATAAACGACATGTCATCGGCATGCGACTGTGAATTGTTTTTGTTTGCGGATGACTCTGCCCTGCTGGTGTCCGGCAAGGACAAGTCACACGTGGAGAAAATCCTCAGTGCTGAGCTGTGTAGAACTTGCACCTGGCTCGCTGACAACAAGCTATCCATCCACTTGGGTAACACAGAATCCATCCTGTTTGGGTCCCACATCAACCTTAAGAAAGCCAAAGACTTCACCATAAAAGTGGGTGACATTGTTATCACCAGGACAGATGAGGTCACCTACCTAGGTTCCATTCTAGAGGCTAACCTTTCCTGTGATAAAATGTCAACCAAGGTAATCAGAAAGGTTAACCAACGAACGAGATTTCTCTACAGAATCTCCTCTCTGGTCAACAAAAGCACCTTGAGGATTCTGGCGGGAACTCTCGTTCAACCCTTTTTCGATTACGCATGCACCTCCTGGTACCCTAGCACCTCCAAAACCCTCAAATCTAAACTCCAAACATCTCAGAACAAGCTAGTCAGGTTACTTCTAGACCTCCACCCCAGATCCCACCTCACTCCTACCCACTTCTCTAAAGTGGGCTGGCTCAAGGTGGAGGACAGAGTTAAACAACTTGCACTGAGCCTAGTCTATAAAATCCACTACACCTCCCTGATACCAAAGTACATGTCAAACTACTTCCTTAACGTAAATGACCGCCATAACCACAACACCAGGGGGAGCTCCACTAACCACGTTAAACCCAGATTCCGAACTAACAAAGGTCTTAACTCGTTCTCTTTCTATGCCACATCAATGTGGAATGCGCTCCCAACAGGTGTAAAAGAAAGGGCATCTCTATCCTCCTTCAAAACCGCAATAAAAGTTCACCTCCAGGCAGCTACAACCCTAAACTAACACCCTCCCCGGATTGCTAATAATCAAATGTAAACAATCAAATGCAGATACTTTTTCTTATGCCTTCTGATCTCTCTCTCTCTCTCTCTCTCTCTCTCTCTCTCTCTCTCTCTCTCTCTCTCTCTCTCTCTCTCTCTCTCTCTCTCTCTCTCTATGTCCACTACTTGCTGTCCATATCCTACCCCCCCCCCCCTCCACACCCCTGATTGTAAATAATGTAAATAATTCAATGTGATTATCTTGTGTGATGACTGTATTATGATGATAGTATATATAATAGTATATATCTGTATCATGAATCAATTTAAGTGGACCCCGACTTAAACAAGTTGAAACACTTATTCGGGTGTTACCATTTAGTGGTCAATTGTACGGAATATGTACTTCACTGTGCAACCTACTAATAAAAATCTCAATCAATCAATCAATCAGGTATGGACGTGGATAGGACTAGAGGGGAGAGAGGAAAGAAGGGGAGTGGAGGGCATGAAGGAAAATCGAGTGCTAAAAGAGTACACGAAGAAGATGAAGAAGTAGAAAAGAGGAAAAAGACTATGGAAGATAATTACAGGATCATATATACATTTAAATCAAGTCAAGACACGAATGACCAGTGTTGGGACTAACGCGTTACTAAGTAACGCGTTACCGTAACTAGTAATCTAACGCGTTATTTTTTTATATACAGTAACTCAGTTACCGTTACTGCATGATGCGTTACTGCGTTATTTTACGTTATTTGTATGTAGTATCGGCTAGAAACTGAAGATCTGAGTGTGTTTTATTGGAGCGCTCCGGTGGAAAAGAAGAGGCGTGCTTTCCCCCACCCACAGAAAGCACGCCTCGCCGCAGGGGAGACGTTCCTCCACCGCCGTACTTCGGGTCTAACAACCTTCACTTTACCCGGAAGTGGTCTTTACAGCTGAGGGTGATTGACGAGCCCGGCGGTTTGTTGCAACTTTGTGACTTTATTGCACGCAGCCATCCACCAAGCTAGAGCACCTACACGCACTCACTGTCGCCGCTCCCTCACCTCTCTCGCCCACTCACTCACTGACGTCACTCACTTCACATGTTGTCATATCTTAAAGGGCCACACACACACACACACATACGCTACTCTCATAACAACTAACAAGACATCATGGCGAAGCCAGAAGTCGAGTTTTTTAACATGGAGACATTCTCAATACTTTTCTTTTGTCGAGCACAAAGAAAATAACATTTTAGTTAAATGTAAGTTGTGTCTTGGATCAAAGATCCTATCTACTTAGAGTTAAAGTTAAAGTGCCATTATGTTGCAGTTATTTAAAATAGTTTTGTCAATTTTTTCTGGCCTGAAATAAATTGGCCCTTTGAAACATGTCTTTGTCTTTGTGTGTTGTATGTAGACCACATTGTTTGTGTGTTGTATGTAGACCACATTGTTTGTGTGTTGTATGTAGACCACATTGCTTTCTGAGTTCAGTGATGCAAATGCATGTCAAGTTGATCAACAGATTGTATTATTCTCCAGTGCAATAACAGTACTGAAATGAAGGCTAAAAGGGCATTAATGGGGCCTTAAAAAAAGGGTGGGGGAAGAAGTAACTAAATAGTTACTTTTCACAGTAACACATTACTTTTTGGTGTAAGTAACTGAGTTAGTAACTGAGTTACTTTTGAAATAAAGTAACTAGTAATTGTAACTAGTTACTGGTTTTCAGTAACTAACCCAACACTGTGAATGACATAAGTTTAATGACACTGGTTAAAGGCCTACTGAAATGATTTATTTTATTTAAACGGGGATAGCAGATCCATTCTATTTGTCATACTTGATCATTTCGCGATATTGCCATATTTTTGCTGAAAGGATTTAGTAGAGAACAACGACGATAAAGTTCTCAACTTTTGGTCGATGATAAAAAAAAAGCCTTGCCTATACCGGAAGTAGTGTGACGTC
Organism: Entelurus aequoreus; assembly: GCF_033978785.1. Classification (NCBI taxonomy): domain Eukaryota; kingdom Metazoa; phylum Chordata; class Actinopteri; order Syngnathiformes; family Syngnathidae; genus Entelurus; species Entelurus aequoreus. The sequence goes on along the minus strand of NC_084744.1, from coordinate 15,204,162 downwards.
ACAGGAGGAAGGACTCCTCACATTTCCCCATTGTTTACAATGCAGCGAGAGAGATTCGGACCGAGAAAGTGACGATTACCCCATTAATTTGAGCGAGGATGAAAGATTTGTGGATGAGGAAAGTGAGAGTGAAGGACTAGAGAGGCAGTGCAGGACTATCTCTTTTCGCTCTGACCGTAACTTAGGTACAAGGGTTCATTGGATTCCACACTATTTCTATTGTGGATCACGGATTTGTATTTTAAACCACCTTGGATACTATATCCTCTTGAAAATGAGAGTCGAGAATGCGAAATGGACATTCACAGTGACTTTTATCTCCACGACGATACATCGGCAAAGCTCTTTAGCTACTGAGCTAACGTGATAGCATCGGGCTCAAATGCAGATAGAAACAAAATAAATAAACCCCTGACTGGAAGGATAGACAGAAGATCAATAATACTGTTAAACCATGGACATGTAAATACATGGTTAATCATTTCCAGCTTGGCGAAGCTTAACAGTGCTGTTGCTAACGACGTAAGGTACGTTATTAAAAAGACAAGAAAACACTATTGGAGAAGGTTTTGTGAATCATTAAGTAGAACTACTCTTTTAGGCCAAGTGTGGGGAATGATCAAGAAAATGTCAGGGATCAGAAATGAACATAAAAATCATGTGATGAAAGATGGGATAAGGTGTGTGGTAGAAAATTAAGAAAAAGCAGAACTTTTAGCAAAGACATTTGTTAAAGTGCACAGTAATGATAATTTGAGGAATTTAGAAAAACAAAAGAGAGAAGAAACAATTAGTTTGAATATTGGGGAAATGATGGAAGACAATGATAATAGTTTTACCAATACTATAGATATGAAATTTTCTTTGAATGAAATGTTTCGAATATTGAAAAAGGTTAAAAATACAACACCAGGAAAAGACCAGGTGAGTTATCAGATGATCAAAAACTTAAGTAGCATTGGCAAAGAAGTGGTCTTGAAATTATATAATAGGATATATGAAGAAGGAAAATTACCAGCAGAGTGGAAAGAAGCTGTAATAATTCCAATATGCAGACCAGGGAAAGACCCGGAAGAGGCAGGTAATTATAGGCCCATAGCATTGACCTCAAATTTGGGCAAAGTAATGGAAAAAATGATTAATGAAAGACTAGTATATTATTTAGAGTCAAAAGAAATAATAAAAAACTACCAAAGTGGATTTCGCAAAGCAAGAAACACAAACGGCCCAGCAGTGCAGCTGGAAGAGGAAATTAGAAAGGGACAAATAAATAAAGAAAGTATAATTGCAGTATTTTTTTATATAGAGAAAGCTTATGATATGTTGTGGAAACAGGGGTTGCTGATAAAAGTAAATAAAATTGGGATTGGAGGGAAAATGTATAGATGGATAAAAGACTTCTTAACAAGTAGAACAATATTTGTAAAAATAGAAAATGAATACAGCAGAGTATATGAAGTGGAAAATGGGACCCCGCAATGGAGTATAATAAGTCCAGTATTATTTTCAATAATGATAAATGAAGTTTTTAGTGAAGTGGAAGGGTTAGTGGATGTGGCACTGGTTGCTGATGATGGAGTGATGTGGAAGAGAGGTAGAAATACTAATCATATAGAAAAGAAGATTCAAAAAGCGGTAAATAATGTTCAAGAATGGGGAACGGCTCGGCGTTTAAGATTCTCTGTTGGAAAGACATAAGTCATACATTTTACAAAGAGGAAAGTACAAAACAAGCTCCAAATTAAACTCTATGGGGAAAATATAGAAGAGGTACAAGTATTTGGGTATATGGTTTGATAAAATATTAACTGGTCAACCCACATTAGCAAAATAGTGGAGAAAAGTAAAAAGGTGTTAAATATAATGAGGGCTTTGAGGGGTAAAGACTGGGGGGCTGATAGGCAGACATTGAAAGCAATATATATCACTTTAATTCGATCTGTTATTGATTATGGATGCATTATTTATCAATCTGCTTCAAAAACATTACTTGGGAAAATAGACAGGATCCAATCACAGGCTTTAAGGTTATGTTGTGGAGCTACTAAATCAACCCCAGTTGCAGCATTACAAGTAGAGATGAATGAAAAACTTTTAGATATGAGGAGAGATCAACTGTCAGCAGTTTATTGGGCAAACTTAAAAGGGTCCAAGCAAGGACATCCAACCCATCAAGTGCTACTAAACTGTCAAGAAAAAGAGAAGAAAAAAATGAATAGTTTCGGGTGGATAATAGGAGACAGATGTAATAAAGCTCAAATTGATAATATTAAAGTTAGCCCTACAGTACCAATCCCTGCAATACCACCGTGGATGTATGAAAACCCAAATGTAAACATGCAATTACTAAAGAATAGAAATTTAAATAGTTACCAGATAGAACAATGGATTGAGGAAACGTTTTTAGACAACATCATGGTGTACACAGATGCATCAAAAACTATAAATAATAAGGTAGGAGCAGCAGCTGTTATCCCACAAGGAAACATAGTATTAAATAAAAGAATTAGTGACAAGTTATCTGTTTTTACGGGAGAATTGGTTGCAATTTATATGGCAATTCATTGGATAGAGGAAAATACACTGCTTGATTTTGTTTTTGCCAAAAAGTTACTGAATGGATTTCAACTCACTGAATCATTTCGGATCGAATTGCTGTAAAAATTTTTTAAAAAAAAGACATTGTTCCGGAATCGTATCGTCAACCACAAATATCGAATCGAATGAATTGTTGTTAAGACAAATCGTTACACTCCTAGTGCACAAAGCAAGAAAAGCAGTCGCGTGCTCGGACTCCAGCAGTGCATTGATTAGCATAAAAAACATAGAATCAGAAACAAGACAAGATTTAGTTTATGAAATAGTTCAGGCAGTCTACAGAATAAATAAAGCGGGAGGTGTGGTAACATTTCTTTGGGTTCCTGCTCATGTAGGAGTTGAGGGGAACGAATTAGCTGATAAGTACGCAAAACAAGCAACCACTAAAACAGAAGTAAACATGGAGATTAAGCACAGTAAAGAAGAAGTGAAGAACATCATTAAGATAGAACACAATAAAAAGTGTCAGGATATTTGGAATAAGGAAACAAAAGGTAGAGAGTATTACAAAGTCCAGAGGAGAGTAGGTGTAATGAGAGGAGGCAATAGAAATAGGAAGGAAGAAGACATTATTACTAGAATGAGATTAGGACATACATATCTAAATAGTTCATTGAAATTGATAGGGAAACATACTACAGGACTGTGTGATTCTTGCCAACAGATAGAAAGTGTAGGACATGTTTAAATACATTGTAGGAAATATCCCTAAGATCAGCCGATCAGCTGCTACTGACGGTCCCAGACACAAGGCTGAAGCTTAGAGGTGACAGAGCTTTCGCCGCTGCTGCTCCCAAGCTCTGGAACGACCTACCTCTTAGTGTTTGACAAGCCTCCTCCCTTCCTGTTTTTAAATCTCTCTTAAAAACATACTTTTATCACATGGCTTTTAACACTGAGTGATATCCATCCTGCAATGGTGCCCCATAATACACCTGCTGTGAACCTGTTTTTATGTTTTATTTATTTATTTTTTATCGTGTTCTGTTTGTGTTGTGTTGTGTTTGCTCGGTTCTCGTATTATCTTTAAACCTGCCCATTGTACAGCACTTTGGCTACCCCTGTGGTAAATTTTAAATGTGCTTTATAAATAAAGTTGATTTGATTTGATTTGATATAATGGAGAAAGGGAAATAGTTAGCGAAAGAGAATATTAGGTTAGCAGTGGAAGATATATTAGGATTGCACTCGGAACACACAGGTTATAAAGCAATATACATATTTTTTTTAAAACACTGGGTTAAATAAAAGAATATACAGTAGGGATCCACCTCGGTCCACACTCCATTACAGTAGGTGGCGGTAATGCACAACACAAGGTTGCTTGCCAACCGCCATTAAAGTCAAAAGAAGAAGAAGAATGCACGTGATTCGCGGTGCGTTGCAGGACAGTTGTATAAAATGGGGCCCACGAGAGCAGACGAGGACTAATGCTCCCATATGAGTTTGTTTTAACCGAGAAATGTGGTTAGATGTTGCAGGAAGGCACGACAAGTTTTTTGAAGCGTGAAAGCTTAAAGGGCGAGTGAGACGGACGGTGTCTTCCAGAGAAAACTTCCACACGGACTTGGCTTACTCAGTCCCCTAAAAATGGAGACAGTCAGCGACAATGTGCTCGACTACTCCCACATGAACCTCAACACTTTCAGCGCGGAATGGGTCAGCGACGGGAAGAAGAGGAACACCGCCCAGCTTTACCTACACTACAACCGGCTGAGTTCGCTGCCCTCGTCGGTCACCTCCTTCTCCAACCTCCAGCTGCTGGACGTCAGCAACAACGGACTGTCGACCCTAAACGAGGATATCACGCGGCTCCCCAGGCTTACGACGCTCATAGCCAAGAACAACCACCTGGACGAGCTCTCTCTGCCCAAAGGCTTCGGCTCCATGCAGCTGGAAGTGGTGAACTTCAGCGGGAATCGCTTCGAGGAGATCCCGCTCCAGTGCACCAAACTACGGCGGCTGCAGTCGCTGTCACTCGGCGGGAATAGACTGAAAACTATCCCCGCTGAGATCGAAAATCTTACGAGGTAAGTCCCCCAACCCCATTTAAAACATGAAGATATCCAGTAAAACGTGATATATGTTAATAGTTTATTCGTATCGAAATGTACACACTTTGGGTACATATAAGCGAGTTAGCTTCAAGTCCGACTGGGGATTTTCAGTGTCACATCAATGTTCACTTTGCCCACCCTCTCAACAAAAGCGGCACACATCACCATGGCAACACGGGTTGTAGAGTTTACCGGGGATAAGTGGGTCACACGGTTTACGCCACTGACACTCATAGAAAGTTCAGCTTCACGTTAGCCTGCTATGGGTCAGTGATGCGTTCAGGGTAATGGAGGCTGACAGCTTTAGCTGTTTTTTAAAGCGACTATTAGGTTCAATTTGCTGCATTTGCTCATTAATTATATTTTAACGTGCACTCTACTACTAAAACTTTGCTGACTTTATGTACTGTACATGTATTTATGTATGTATGCAAGGAAATACAAAACATACCCCTTGTTGTATACAAGAGAAGACATCAAATAGGTAAAAAAGTTGACTGGAGTGCAAAAAGCTGTCCAATCTCCCCTTTTGTTTGGATTTTGATACATACAGTCGTGGTCAAAAGTTGACATACACTTGTAAAGAACATAATGTCATGGCTGTCTTGAGTTTCCAATAATTTCTACAATTCTTATATTTTTGCAATAGAGTGATTGGAGCACATACTTGTTTGTCACAAAAGACATTCATGAAGTTTGGTTCTTTTATGAATTTATTATGGGTCTACTGAAAATGTGAGCAAATCTGCTGGGTCAAAAATATACATACAGCAATGTTAATATTTGGTTACATGTCCCTTGGCAAGTTTCACTGCAATAAGGCGCTTTTGGTAGCCATCCACAAGCTTCTGGTTGAGTTTTTGACCACTCCTCTTGACAAAATTGGTGCAGTTCAGCTAAATGTGTTGGTTCTCTGACATGGACTTGTTTCTTCAGCATTGTCCACATGTTCTCAACGGGGTTTAAGTCAGGACTTTGGGAAGGCCATTCTAAAACCTTAATTTTAGCCTGATTTAGTCATTCCTTTACCACTTTTGACGATAAGACCTTCTGGAGGAAAGTTCTGTCGTCAGATGAAACAAAAATTTAGCTGTTTGGCCACAATACCCAGCAATATATTTGGAGGAGAAAAGGTGAGGTCTTTAATCCTAGGAACACCACACCTACCGTCAAGCATGTTGGTGGTAGTATTATGCTCTTGGCCTGTTTTGCTGCCAATGGAACTGGTGCTTTACAGAGAGTAAACAGGACAATGAAAAAGGAGGATTACCTCCAAATTCTTCAGGACAACCTAAAATCATCAGCCCGGAGGTTGGGTCTTGGACTCAGTTGGGTGTTCCAACAGGACAATGACCCCAAACCCATGTAAAAAGTGGTAAAGGAATGGCTAAATCAGGCTAGAATTAAGATTTTAGAATGGCCTTCCCAAAGTCCTGACTTAAACGTGTGGACAATGCTGAAGAAACAAGTCCATGTCAGAAAACCAACAAAGTTAGCTGAACTGCACCAATTTTGTCAAAAGGAGTGGTCAAAAATTTAACCAGAAACTTGTGGATGGCTACCAAAGCGCCTTATTGCAGTGAAACTTGCCAAGGGACATGAAACCAAATATTAACATTGCTGTATGTATACTTTTGACCCAGCAGATTTGGTCACATTTTCAGTAGACTCATAATAAATTCATAAAAGAACCAAACTTCATGAATGTTTTTTGTGACCAACAAGTATGTGCTCCAATCACTCTATTACAAGAAAATAAGAGTTGTAGAAATTATTGGAAACTCAAGACAGCCATGACATTATGTTCTTTACAAGTGTATGTAAACTTTTGACCACGACTGTACATAACACAATGTAATGATACAATATTGTCCGTTGGAAATAATGCATATTGAAATCTGTTCCAGGGTCAAACTGTGGCTGTCATAATGCATTTATCACAGCACGGGCAATGTTTTAAATAACATGTTAACATTCTTAACTACTACTGTACCATGTTTAATTGACTATAAGGATGGTGATATTTCCCCGGAAGAAAATGGTCTAATACGGGGGGTGAAATATTTATACAGTACATTCAAACCTTGCTTATGACAAATTACAATTCAGACTTTTTTAACATCGCAATTATTCTGTCCTAAACTTCAGTAGTTGTTTTTTTAGTATTGCAAAGTGTTTATATAATTTTTGTAACATCAAAAACTCCTTTGGTAAGACTGCACCTCAAAGGGTCTGTTTACAACATTTACACCAACGCCTACAGGGCGCTAACTTTCCAAAGTATTTTACACATATATATCCCGCCCTCTTATGGCTTCTAAGACGTAATGACGTAACTACGTACATACGTAACACATGCACACACATTCATTTTGGGTTGAAAAATATAGACTATTCTAAAACAAATGTGTTCTGTTTAACCACCAATGGTAACATGAGTTAGCCAATGTTGTTCTTGTTATGCGTTTTGCTTTGAAAAATTTAACTAAAGAAGTTGTCTTAATGCAACTACCGTATTTTCCGGACTATAGAGCGCACCGGTATATAAGCCGCACCCACTCTAGAAGAAAAAAATATTTTTCCATATGTTAGCTGCACAGTTGTGAAATTAGTTTTTTACACAGAAATATTTTGTAAACGTCTATTTACATACCTTAATTGTTTTCAAACAGCTGATCAAACCAAACAGAAGTCATCTTCATGGATACACAAGCTACGGAAGCTAGCTCTCCAATCAGCTAAACAGACTCAATAACTTCACAGTGACATTTTGGTGAACGTACTGAGGAATTTGTGAAACTGAAAAAATACAAAAAGAATGCCATTGGAAGGTAATAATACTAACACAGACACTTGGAAATGTTTTAGCATATTAGCTAATACTAACGACACTAGCTTGATTATATTATGATAGTACGTACAAATATGCATGAACACACTCTTACAGACCTCACACATGGGTTGGTTTAGTAAGTATGAATATATTAAGTTATATTGTAAAACTTACAAATGTTGCTTGGAGTGTTGAATGGTGAATCCATATGAGTAGAAACGCTATGGACGACTAGAAAACGGACCGGCACTTGTACTTGCGGTTCAAAGCACTAACCGAATGAAATACTGTAGACCAGTGGTTTTCAGCCTTTAATTTTTTTTAGCAAGTACCACCTCCAGAAAAAAGTTTTCTCCAAGCACCACCATTGAAATACAATAGCGTAGTAGGCATTAAAAACAAGGCAGATGTTTGTCTGTTTGAATATAGGAAAATAAAACACTGTACTTTAATCAAGTGATTATTTCTTGTACCACTAGTGGTATACCTACTACACTTTGCGAATCACTGCTGTAGACACTCACCCCGCAGCACCTGCAGTGAGTGAACTTGGCCAAAAGATGGCACCATAGCACAAACAATAACACACATTTTCTGTGTCTCTGCTTGTGTTTAATGCAAACTATTGGTTGAACACAAAACATTATGGCCGTTAGCGAAGAAAAGTCAATAAATTAGCCACACCGCTTTATAAGCCGCAGGGCTCAAAGCATAGGAAAAGAGTAGCAACTTTTTAAGTCTGGGAAAATAATATCTAAAAGATCAGCTGTCTTAAATTTTGGGGTCTATATATTTTTACATGCAACCATAATAGACCAGTCATGGCTTTTCTTCCTGTCACTCACCTGGATAGATGCAGCCACATGGAAACTTGTTGGACAAAAGTATCTCATAGGTTGTTGGCAGGTTAGAAAACAGAAGGAGTTATGATGCTAATTTTAACTTCAATGATTTTAAAAAGGTGGCAAAAATAAAGGGGTTCAGCTTCTGTCTTATATTTATGTCATTGCAGTATTTTTTTGATAATCAGTGAACATGCACTGTAATTTCTTTTAATGTGCGTGTCCCATTTTTTGGCAGTGATATAAAGCCAAACCAGTTGCGCAACATCACTTGTTAATAGTTAGCAAAAACAAGTTAGTTTGTGTTTTGTATGGCAGCATCTGGATTCACTTAGCTCTTGTGTCAATGTTTTTGGCACAAGAGGACATATTTTTTTGATTACAAAACATTTTTTTTTTTTTGCTTTTTGTTTAGTTTTTTCGAAATTTGAAAGAAAACATCTGCAGTGTAAAGAAGAAAACAGTCTGGAAGGGGAAGTTATGTTGCTGACAATGACAGTATAACAATGAGCAGATTTTGAGATGTGAAACATATCAAGTACTTTTAATAGGATTCAATAGTTACGTGCATGTGTATTGTGTGTATGTGTGTACATATATATATATATATATATATATATATATATATATATATATATATATATATATATATATATATATATATATATATATATATATATATATATATATATATATATATATATATATATATATATATATATATACACACACACACACACACACACAGGCCTCAAATTTTAACTTTTTAAGGTCAAGGCCAGTGTTGCTTTAAAGGAGGGCTCATATTGTTCATGTATGAGATCTAGGGCTGGCCAAAGTAATTAAGATTATTGTTATCAATATTGAAATCATGATTACTGATTGTAAGGTAAAGCAGTGTTGGGGTGTGAACGTAATACCATCATGTAATTTATAATGTCTAATAAAAAGGCTATGGATATTTATCGATAGTTATCCATATATCCATCCATCCATATTCTACCGCTTATTCCCTTCAGGGTCGCGGGGGCGCTGGAGCCTATCTCAGCATTATCCATATATCTAAAAACAAATTAGTTTTTTTTATTCTTTAATAATATCAACTTGTCAGCTTGTTATCATTGCATGATGCCTTTATCACTATTTTTACATTTTGGATGGTGTGATTTTTTTGTAATTATTATTTTTTAAATTATTAGTTATGTACAGTAATATGTACATGTAGATGCTGTATCGGGAAAGATCCATCAATAGTTTGAGCAGAAATATGTCATATAGGACTCAACCATACACAATAAAACATTAACCAAATGCTGTGTCACATGAATGGTTTTTGATGTAATACCTTTGTGACATGAAAATAAACAAGTAATGTAAAAAAACAACATGGTGTTTACTTTTTGATATCAAAATAAAACACAAAGCAGTTTGGCTTATGAAGATGAAGTCTAATAAACAAGCTTTGTTCTTCTCCATGTATGTATGTATGTACTGTATATATGTATTATAGAACCATTTCAAAACTGGTTACAAAGGCTACTAATTTGGCTGCTGACCTATGCAGTGCCAATAACATTACACCATTTCCAGTAGTATTATGTCCAAACTATAATTAATTTACTTGCTAATTTACTGTTAATATCTGGTTACCTTCTGTTGTAACATGGTTCTATCTACACTTTTGTTAAAATGTAACAAACACTTATTCTTCTATTGTTTGGGTACGTTATATTAGGATATCAATCCAATACCAAGTAGTTACAGGGGCAGTATTGGTCATACCAGTGCTGATACTTCAAATTTTCAAAATCATACCATACAAAAACACAGGATGACATGTAACAATATTAATAAAATATTTAAATCATTTCCTACTATTGCTTGGATTAACATGACGTCACGCCCGGCTCATTAAATATGAGTGGTGGTCACTGTAGCGTCTGTTTTCAATGGGTACTAGGCGCCATTTAGCCTTTCTCAAACAAAAATGCCCTACGCTTGTGTCGTTTGACTGTACGAACCATTCAAATCGCGAAAAGGATAAACATTTCTCCAGAGTTCCTCGAGAGGTAATCAAGAAGCGCCGAAGAGTGCAAGATTTTGCGAAAGCAAACGAGAAAAGTAGCTCTTGGACATACCATTCCAGTCCCAGGGAGCAGAGTCGAAGAACGCACAAGTTCGCTGTGTTGTTAAAGGTTGTTTAATATACTTTACTTGTTTAGTATTTCCCATTGAAGTATTATCTTGATATTGTTTGTATTGACATTTTTTGATAAACAGAAACCAGAAAGTCAGGGTCAATGACACTCTGTAAGTAAAGGCACTTCTACGGCCACCCTCTTGTCTATTCTGCACACAAATATGTCATGTGACAACAGGACAAAAATCAAATATGGTGATGATTCAGTAATTGTTAGTTTGTTAAACGGATATGCAGTCACAGGTGTCAGCTGTCAGGTGCTAGTCGTCGCAGTTTTACTTTGTTTACCTGGACGCATCCTCGCAAGAGTCAAAGTAGAATCATGAAATGCAACCTTACCCGAGCAAAAACAATGCATATTTATTCATCTGGGAGAGTCTTGATACCAATTTCCTTGACCCAGCCACACACAAAAGTTGTAAACCTTCATACTTTTCCAAGTTCTCATCTGTTTTGTCGTATTGAATGAGGTTGGAGCACAAGATAGTTCGACATGTCTGGGAACTCCACGGACGGATAATCCTTTATCACTCAACAAATCTGTTTTTGATAAAGTATAGGGATTTATCCCATTGCATAGTTAGATGTTTTGCTTGTATCTGCTTTTTGCAGTAAGATCTGGACCCCTTGTGTCCTAGATAGTTTGCTTGCTGTACAACAGCCAGCTTGGCTTGGTTGACCACCACTTTTTTCACTCCCGGGACTAAGGCCACCTAACCTTATCCGTGTCCACACACAACATTGCCACCGTTTAAGACCCCCGCCCCACTCCGGTGCAACGTGACCTAGTACGCATGTGCGGAAAATGCGCACGTCATAGTCACCTCCAGTGTTGCTTTGTGTGCAAGTTCTTAAATGTAACTAATCTGAACACTATCCAGTATTGTTGTATTTCAATTAAATACAAAGCACACGCTACCTTTTTTTATCACATCCACGGGAGCTCATATTCTCGTTGTCTCTTCTTTGACAAATCGACAAAGTTTTTCGCTAAGTAGCATCACAGCTGACCCGGCCGGACATTCCAAAGTTCTCTTGCCGTCTGAGAAGTGTTGTATCCCAAATAGCTGCAATTGCTTTCTCTTAAGGTATTCATGTGTGATTTCCACAAGCGTCTGTACATGTAGAGGAAGGAGAAACACGGGCATGTCTGGATGACTCGCCTTCATATTTCCAGTGGTTAGCTCCGGTTGTTATGAAACCGCTTTATTAGGAACCTGGTTGTGGCGTGTTATTTCTGACGTCACTTCCTGTGTGGGCATGGTCTTTCTGGCGTCACTTCCTCTCCGAACTCACTTTGTTAAACGATTAATGAGTCCACACAAAGCTAGATTCAAGAAATACACGGCGCACTTACCCGTGTAAAAAATTGTCCGAGGAGGGGGACCTTATACGCTGGTTTAGTGTGGCTGAAACGGGGCTTAGGCTAAATAATTATTTGTTTAAGGGGTTAAACGACTTAGAGTAGACGTGGCCTAAGTCACGTGACAGAATACAAGCAATCGCTCTGATTTAAAGGGGAAAATCACTTTTTTTTTTTGCCTATCATTCACAATCTTTATGAGAGACAACAAGACAAAAGGTTTGGTTTTTTTGCATTCTAACTTGTAAAAATCTGCTTGTTCTTGATGGCTAGCAATGCAGCTAATGGGAGCAATCAATTCTACCTCTAAATCACTTTAAAAATCTATTAAAAAAAACATCAATAATACTTCATTTATGTTCCGTAACCTGTATAATAACCAAGCTGTCACGACATTGTTATTGTAAGAGCTAACACTGAGGAACTCTTTTTCTAGCATAGTAACACATTGGCATGCTTCGGTATTAGCCGTCAAAGCTAAATACGGAAAGAAATAAGCTAGCTTCTGTGTCAACACAAATCGCTTTTAAGTTTGTAATGCACAACAATGCGATAGGACACCAATCAGTACTGACTGAAAAACATGAACAATCATTACAGTATCTGTAAAGTATTAGCCCACATTTCAATGTTTTGCTTGTACACAGATGGCTCGACAGTGTATGTAGTTGTAATAACAAGCATGATGTGTTGCATGTACCAGGATCAGTATACAGTGACTCACTTGATGGACAGTTTTGCGGTTGTGGTCCAGCTGACAGAGGACGTTTTTTCCGGTTTAGTTTGGGTAAGCACTTTATTTATGTCGAAATAGCTCCAAGTTCCACATTTACACAACACAGTCAAGTCACTCCGGCCTCAGTGTCCGGCCGGTGTCTCAGTTCATCCTCAGTATATTCAGCTTAAGAAAGATAAGGTTGTGAATCATCATTTGTCCAAAAGTAGTCGGCTTCGTTGTTTGTTATCAAGTCTGCCATGAGTAGACTTTTACGAGATCTCGCAAATCCGTGCATGATCATGTAATAAAGTAATTGAAATGACATTGAAACTAACTAGCACAATTCTAAGTTTGTTGGCATTATTTGCCATGAAAGTGTAGATGTAGCTAAGGCTGAAACGACGCGTCGACGTAGTCGACGTCATCGGTTACGTAAATACGTCGACGCGTCGCATATTTATGTCACACTACCGTCATGGCGGAGCGCAAAGCAGACGGTGCGAGCGAGGGGGAAAAAGCACGGCAAAAGTGGTCAAAAGTGTGGGAGTATTTCAATACACGGCCTAATAATGTTGTTGTATGAACACTGTGTCGAGCGGAAATGGCCTATCATAGCAGCACAACTGCTATGAACGAACATTTGAAAAGAAAACCATCAACCAGTCAATCGTCCGCGTGAGCATACGTTGTCATCATTACACAAAAACATGAATGTGTCACATTCACATTGACGTCCCACTGGGGTGAGTTTTCCTTGCCCGTATGTGGGCTCTGTACCGAGGATGTCGTTGTGGCTTGTACAGCCCTTTGAGACACTTGTGATTTAGGGCTATATAAATAAACATTGATTGATTGATTGATTTGTATCTGCTAGGGGTGTAACGGTCGGGGGCTTTCGGTTCGGTACGAGGGTGTACCGAACGAGTTTCTAAGCTAAAGCTAAAGTCTTAACAAGCTGCTTTGCTCCTTCTGCCTCTGTCTCAGCACGCAGCATTGTCCCACCCACACAACCATCTGATTGGTACACAGAAAGCGCTAACAGCCAATCAGCAGTGCGTATTCAGAGCGCATGTAGTCAGCGCTTCAGTGTGGAGCAGATAGGTGTTTAGCAGGTGAGCATCAGGCAGCGGACTCTCCCCAAATGATAATAAACACCTCCCAGTCAACTACTAGCAACATCACTATGAGCCCGTTGACCTAGAAATATAAACTGCAGCTCAGCTCACTCGCAGTCCTGGCTTGAGGTGAAGGCTAATTACCTCTCAGTTCCAGCCACATCGACCCCTTCTGAGCGCCTATTTTCAGCTGCTGGGAATATTGTAAACAAGAAAAGAACCAGAGCATGTAGACATGCTAACCTTTCTTCATTAAAACTGTTAGTCACTCACTGGAATGAGTAGAATTGGTTATTGTGTACTGTGTTGGACTGGATGTTTATTTTGCACATTTTAAAAGCAATACTTAATGTTTACAGTGCTCCAGAATATTTAGATTGGCACTTTTTTGTATTGGCTGTTTATCTTTATTTTTGCACATTTTAGCATATAAGCAATACTTTCACTTTTGTTGAAATGTTTACACTGTTGTTACAGAATATTTCGTTTTGCACTTTTTTGTATTGTATGTTTATCTTTATTTTTGTACATTTTAAAGCAAAATAAGCAATACTTTTACTTTTGAAATGCTTATACTATTGCGGAATATTAAGATTTGCACTGGATGTTTACTTTTATATTTGCACATTAAAAAGCAAATAAGCTACTTTTAATTTTGTTAAAAGTTTTAAATGTTTACATTGTTACAGAATATTTTGTCATGTTGTTGTCAATGTTGACTGAGTGGCCATACTTTTTTTTTGTTGTAAATAAAAGCCATGCCTTTTGAAAAAACTGGCCTACATTTATTTTTTCATCTTCATTTTAAATAAAAAAAAAAAATCGATAAAAGGAAAAATAATCTATAGATTAATCGAAAAAATAATCTATAGATTAACCGATTAATAGAAAAAATAATCTATAGATTAATCGATAGAAAAATAATCGTTAGCTGCAGCCTTAGATGTAGCGATGACTGATGATCTACATACAGGTGAGAATAATCAATTACATTTGTCATATGCATGTTTGCCCTGGCACACCATTATCATCATTTCATGACCGAAGCAAAAAACGCTTTACACTTTTATACTGAAATAAATACACCTACAACTTATTAAATGAAAATATAGAAAAAAAATACCGGCAGCGGTAAAGTTTTGATCCATGAAGGAAAGAAGAAATTGAATGAATGTTTATAACTGAATACATTTACATATGCATAAAAAGTTGTTTTCTTTTTTATTATTTGTTTAATTAATTAACGTTTGACAACCTTTTTCCAAAACACAATATAGAATGTGAGTTATGAAAGGATAATGCATACATTTATCATGTTTTCAAAACGGTTACAAAAAAGTGGGACCCCATTTTGAAAATTCCTAGCGCCAACGCTGCTTTGGCAAGTTGACTTCATGTCCGTCCTTGCCCATTAGGAGGTTTCAAAGTGTAAAATACGATCCGCCTTGAAGACTAATTATTTTATTTCAAATTGGATAATTTAAAATAGAGAGACAAAGATTGTGGATGCCTGAAAAGAGGGCTCACTGTGTTCAATTAGTTCTACTGTTAAATAAACACGCTCAGGTGCTGAGAGCCATACAGAGAGTGAGACATCTTTCTTCCTGTTTGAAGCAAGAGACGAAGAAAACAAACACACACGGACGTAGCAGTTTGTCGATGCCACTTCATTTAATTTATTGCTCCATTAATTGATTATCAGTCACCATCCACACCTTTTTCCAAGAAGCAAGTGGTGTTTTATTACATTCTGACTGCCTCCACTGCAGCACACACACACTTGCTGCTTCCGGTAAACACTTTTGATCGTGCCGCCCAAGCCTGTACAATAACTCACTACATGCGGAGACAACTGGTTTCCACTTGAATAATCTCTGTTTTAATATGATTTTCCAAAAGCCAAACACAATCAAATGAAGGCGTTAAGATGTTTTGGTGCCACGCAAGTTCATACAATAATGTGGTTTTCCTGAGTGCACCACATGGCAAATAATCGACAATATAGAATACCTTGGCTGTAGGGTGCTAAGTAGATACTTTCACTTCTGCGTGATTCATTTGTTCTCCAGATAAGATGACACGACCTCATCTTTTGACCCAGAAGACACGAGTACTGAATGCTCGGTCTGACAAATCGATAAACCGTCGTAAAAAGGCAACTTAGCCCCGAGGAGATCGACTTTTACGATTTCAAAATGAACCACTTAACCAGAAGCAAGCCCTGCTTTCATGTTATTGACAATCTTCCGTCCATGTTTGTCTGCACCACTGACTTTTATATCATCTCTTATCAAGACTTATAACAGTAGTGCATCTCTGTGAATCATGTTGGGTGAAAGCTCAAAACTCCACGTCTTACCCACTTTATTAAGGTCAATTACATTTATTGTACGGGTCAATGAGGACAATTCACGAACGGCAAAGCCACAATTCCCTCAAGTCACTGGGGTCAAACTATTTTTTTTTTTTTACAGCACAGCGCTTGCTTACTGGCTCCTCTTCTGTTAGAAGATAAGGGTCCATCGTCCCTAAGAATGATGTGCTCTGTAGTGACTGTACAAGCCAATACGAGCTTTGAAGTTTCTGCCGCATATGGGACATGTACCGTATTTTTCGAACTATAAGTCACAGTTTTTTTTCATAGTCTGGCCGGGGGTGCGACTTATACTCAGGAGCGACTTATGTGTTAACACATTACCTCAAAATATCAAATAATATTATTTATCTCATTCACGTAAGAGACTAGACGTATAAGATTTCATGGGATTTAGCGATTAGGAGTGACAGATTATTTGGTAAACGTATAGCATGTTCTATATGTTATAGTTATTTGAATGACTCTTACCATAATATGTTACGTTAACATACCAGGCACGTTCTCAGTTGGTTATTTATGCCTCATATAACGTACACTTATTCAGCCTGTTGTTCACTATGCTTTATTTATTTTAAATTGCCTTTCAAATGTCTATTCTTGGTGTTGGCTTTTATCAAATAAATTTCCCCCAAAAATGCGACTTATACTCCAGTGCGACTTATATATGTTTTTTTCCTTCTTTATTATGCATTTTCGGTCGGTGCGACTTATACTCCGAAAAATACAGTAGTATTTTAAGGGTCCATTAATATTTTTCCTAAAAATAACTAATATTTGAGTTTTGAAAAGCTTTTTTTTCTTCCAAGAAAAATATAGTGTAATTAAAAAGTACTTATCATCCATCCATCCATTTTCTACTGCTTGTCCCTCTTTGGAGTCGCGGGGGTTCGCTGGAGCCTATCTCAGCTGCATTCGGGCGGTACGTGGGGTACACCCTGGACAAGTCGCCACCTCATCGCTGGGCCAACACAGATAGACTTTAAATAAAAATACCAAAAAGTTGAAAATTAACATCACAATTCTCTTGCCTCTTCTAGTTTGGAGATTTTGTATCTGGGTGGAAACTTCATCACCAACATTCCTCCAGAAGTTGCCAATCTGCCTTACCTGAGCTACTTGGTGTTGTGTGACAACCGCATCCAGAGTGTCCCACCACAGCTCACCAGGTAGTAATGGGCCTTCATCATCATCATCATCATCATCGCCTCACACTGACGCCATTTTCTCTTTCTCAGGCTCCACTCGCTGCGCTCCCTCAGCCTCCACAACAACCTGCTCACTTACCTGCCCAGGGAGATCCTCAGCCTGGTGCACTTGCAGGAGCTCAGTCTCCGCGGCAACCCGCTGGTGGTGCGCTTCGTCAAGGAGATGACCTACGACCCCCCCTCGCTGCTGGAACTGGCGGGGCGCACCATCAAGAGCAGGAATATGTCGTACTCGCCACGAGACCTTCCTTCCAACCTGCTGCACTACTTGGAACTGGCCAGCAAGTGTCCCAACCCCAAATGTGCCGGTAAGGATGACACCGTCGTGTTCCTTTCCTCCTCACTAACACAATTAGTCCCTTCCAGTGTCAAACTGTTCACTTCAGAACACTTGCCAACTCTACAGGCAATGTTCTTACCTTTCAGCTATTTTTAATCACGTAATAAGACATTCGCCAGGCATCTGCCAATAGTGCTGCTTTTAAGCACCTACAGCAAAAACACAAATTAAAGATCCTCTATTACAGGAGCAGTTCTGTTTTTAAGCATCTACTGCAAAAATAACTAATGAAAGGTCATCTGTATGACAGGAACACTGCTGTTTTTAAGCATCTACTGCAAAAACAACACACTTGCAAAAGATCATCTGTATGACAGGTACACTTTTTTTAAGCATCTACTGCAAAAAAAACTAATGAAAGATCATCTGTATGACAGGAACACTGCTGTTTTTAAGCATCTACTGCAAAAACAACTAATGAAAGATCATCGGTATGACAGGAACACTGCTGTTTTTAAGCATCTACTGCAAAAACAACACACATGTGCAATGTAATCTGTGTGACAGGAACACTGCTGTTTTTAAGCATCTACTGCAAAAACAACTAATGAAAGATCATCGGTATGACAGGAACACTGCTGTTTTTAAGCATCTACTGCAAAAACAAAAAAACTTGTCAAATATCATCTGTATGACAGGAGCACTCTGTTTTTAAGCATCTACTGCAAAAATAACTAATGAAAGATCATCTGTATGACAGGAACACTGCTGTTTTTAAGCATCTACTGCAAAAACAACACACTTGCAAAAGATCATCTGTATGACAGGTACACTTTTTTTAAGCATCTACTGCAAAAAAAACTAATGAAAGATCATCTGTATGACAGGAACACTGCTGTTTTTAAGCATCTACTGCAAAAACAACACACATGTGAAATGTAATCCGTGTGACAGGAACACTGCTGTTTTTAAGCATCTACTGCAAAAACAACTAATGAAAGATCATCGGTATGACAGGAACACTGCTGTTTTTAAGCATCTACTGCAAAAACAAAAAACATGTCCAAGATCTGTGTGACAGGAACACTCTGTTTTTAAGTATCTACTGCAAAAACAACACACTGGTCAAACATCATCTGTATGACAGGAACACTGCTGTTTTTAAGCATCTACTGCAAAAAAACAACTTGTCAAATATCATCTGTATGACAGGAGCACTCTGTTTTTAAGCATCCACTGCAAAAACAACTAATGAAAGACCATCCGTATGACAGGAACACTGCTGTTTTTAAGCATCTACTGCAAAAACAAAAAACATGTCCAAGATCATCTGTGTGACAGGAACACTCTGTTTTTAAGTATCTACTGCAAAAACAACACACTGGTCAAACATCATCTGTATGACAGGAGCACTCTGGTGTTTCTGCAATCAAAGATCATCTGTATGACAAAATTGCTCTTCTGCTTTTAAGCACCTACTGCAAAAACACAAATCAAAGATCCTCTATGACAGGAGCAGTGCTTTTTTGATCCTCTACTGCAAAAACAACTAATCAAAGATCATCTGTATGACAAAAGTGCTCTGCTGCTTTTAAGCCTTTACTGCAAAAACACAAATCAAAGATCCTCTATTACAGGACCAGTGCTTTTTTAAGCATCTCCTGCAAAAACAACTAATCAAAGATCATCTGTATAACAGGCACAATAAATGGGTTATACTTGTATAGCACTTTTCTACCTTCAACGTTGCTGTTTTTAAGCATCTACTGCAAAACCAACAAACGTGTCAAAGATAATCTGTATGACAGAAGCACTCTGCTGTTTCAAGCATCTACTGCAAAAACACCAATCAAAGATCATCTGTATGACAAAAGTGCTCTTCTGCTTTTGAGAACCTACTGCAAAAAAAAACACTAATCAAATATCCTCTATGACAGGAGCAGTGCTTTTTTAAAGCAACTACTGCAAAAACAGCTAATCAAAGATCATCTGTATGACCGAAACACTGCTGTTTTAAGCATCTACTGCAAAAACACCACTCAAAGATCATCTGCATGACAAAAGTGCTCTTCTTCTTTGAAGTACCTAGTGCAAAAAAAAACCATACAAATCAATATCAAAGATCTTCTATGACAGGAGCAATGCTATTTTTAAGGACCTACTGAAAAAACACCAGTCAGATCTGTTACAACCGAATTGCTCAGCTGTTTTTGCACATGTGCTGTACAAAAACGCTAACCAAAGATTCTCTATATGAATCTTTGAATCTGCCACAAACATTTTAGTCGCTCCCAAGTTTTGACTGAACTTGCCGCCACTGACCTAGTGGATTACAACTCCACATAAATGTTTAGCTATTTCTTTAGCTTCTAGATCCCAGAATGTGTTGATTATATAAAACAAGAAACGGAACTTACTAGGGGTGTGGGAAAAAAATCCATTCGAATTCAAATCGCGATTCTCACGTTGTACGATTCAGTATCGATTCTCATTTTTCTAAAATGGATTAAAAAAAAAAAAAAAAAATTTATTAATCAATCCAACAAAACAATACACAGCAATACCATAACAATGCAATCCAATTCCAAAACCAAACCCGACCCAGCAACACTCAGAACAGCAATAAACAGAGCAATTGAGAGGAGACACAAACACGACACAGAACATTCCAAAAGTAGTGAAACAAAAATGAATATTATCAACAACAGTATCAATATTAGTAACAATTTCAACATAGCAGTGATTAAAAATCCCTGATTGACATTTTCATTAGACATTTATAAAAATAAATAAAAATGAACAATAGTGTCACAGTGGCTTACACTTGCATCGCATCTCATAAGCTTGACAACACACTGTCCAATATTTTCACAAAGATAAAATAAGTCATATTATTGGTTCATTTAATAGTTAAAACACATTTACATTATTGCAATCAGTTGATAAAACATTGTCCTTTACAATTATAAAAGATTTTTACAAAAATCTACTACTCTGCTTGCATGTCAGCAGACTGGGGTAGATCCTGCTGAAATCCTATGTATTGAATGAATAGAGAATCCTTTTGAATCGGGAAAATATCGTTTTTGAATGGAGAATTGCGGTGAATAGAAAAAAAAAATCGATTTATAATCGAATCGTGACCCCAAGAATCGATATTCAATCGAATCGTGGGACACCCAAAGATTCGCAGCCCTCGAACTTACCATCATGTAGAAAAGTAAAACACTCGTCCTGGCTGCTCAGGGCAATATGGTGACCCTAAAAAAATAAAACCAAGGAAAACAGTTTAGTCTTTATGTGAAGCGACTCGCCTACCAAGTTGGTGCTTTTGCAACTGGACATTAAAGGTAATATTAAGGTCTTTTTTTGTACACAAAATGTTTAAAAAAGTGTTTGACTGTGGCAGCTTGACTCTGGAACAGACCATTTCTACTGTAAATCCCTCCATTGTGATGTCATGTGTTCCTGTCACATGACCTTTCTCTGTGCTTCTCTGCAGGCGTGTACTTCGACTCGTGCGTACGCCACATAAAATTTGTGGACTTCTGCGGCAAGTACCGGCTGCCCCTCATGCACTACCTGTGCTCCCCGGAGTGCACCACGTCGCCGTGCAGCTCCAACCCTCAGAGCGACGCCGAGTCGGAGGAGGAGAACAGCGTGCCCGCCGACCGCCTGCAGAGGGTGCTGCTGGGCTAGCGGCTACAAGTGAACTCCTTTTTTTTTTTTTGTTTGTTTTTTTAAAGAATCACTCTCCAAGTCACCAAACGGACTCGTTTCTCAATGAGGTTCAATACCGGACGCGACCTGCAGGAAGTGGATGTGAGGACACATGTTTATGTTCAGGGATACACTCTATTTTACTTAACTTCCTAAAACGCCGTTTATATTTTTTCAAGATGACCTTAGCTAAAAAAAAATTGTTTTTGTTATACTATCTTAGACAAGTTTTAGACGTGAGAATGTTAAATGTTACAGTGGCAACTAAAGGAGAATAACATCCTAATAATGTCTTTCAATGCATCCTGAAATGTGATGAAGATTACCTGCAATTGTTTTGTTATCGGAAAGCTATATCATGTGTTTTAATAAGTACTTTAATACAGGGTTCCCCAACCTTTTTTCCACCAGGGACCGATTTAATGTTTAATAGAT
The DNA here is from genome assembly GCF_033978785.1 of Entelurus aequoreus. Classification (NCBI taxonomy): domain Eukaryota; kingdom Metazoa; phylum Chordata; class Actinopteri; order Syngnathiformes; family Syngnathidae; genus Entelurus; species Entelurus aequoreus. Next base: position 15,182,419 of record NC_084744.1, on the reverse strand, counting down.
TATTTTTACGGACCGTCTTTCTACGTGTGGCAGATAAAAACGGCAAAAAATTTGCATGAAAAATTAGCCTTTGGCTGCAATCTGACATATTAACATTTTATATGTCCATTAATGTGCATTGTCACATGTACTATAACAAAGGAGTTGTAATATCAGAATCAGAATAGTTTTTATTGCCATTGTTTGGGAACGGGTTCACAAACTAGGAATTTTTCTTGGCGCTATCGTGCAACATAAAACACATAACACAGATTTGGTAGTAAAAAGAGCTGTAACGGAGCTATCAGATCTTATTATTGTTCATGTGCCTGATGGCCGAGGGGAAAAAACTGTTCAGGTGGCGGGAGGTGTGGGTCTGGATGGACCGTAGTCTCCTGCCTGAGGGGAGGGGGGAGAATAGTTTGTGTCCAATATAATAATATACATCTATTAACAAGCTTATTGGTGTGTTTAGCGGGACAGGTGGAAGTTAAGTCAGAGAAAATGCGGTACTTTATAAATGAATTATTGTTTCTGCGTCACGGACCGGAACCGGTCCCCTGACCGGTGCTTGGGGACCACTGCTTTAATACGCATTTGAATTAGCTTGCACTTAAACTGAAAATGTATTACTTTCATTTGTGTGTGATCACACATAATAAAGATTTATATAATTTATACATTCTATATTTTGTCTTGACTGTTGATTTAAATTCAAAATAAAATGTGAGTTTTGGAAAGTTCCGTGGTTGCTTTTATGTGTTTGTATTTGACGTCTCAAAGTTAGGGGGAAAAAAAACTTGCCCAAAAATCGTTCAATTAAAAGCCAATCAAAAGTTTCATTTGAGTGCTTCACTTAACTATTTTCTTGAATTTTTAAAGCTTTAGACCGTAAATCTTTTAAATAAACACCTGTAGCCGATCAAATGGCTGCATGGTCACTAGGTGGGCGGACTACAAGCTAAAGAATCAGCACAATTTCTGAAGGATCAAATGGGACGGAAACAAATTAATACATTTAAAAAAAATAATTACTCAAATGTCATTAAATACAATTATAATTAAAAATTGTGTGAATAAATGCTCCATTAATTTTTAAATAAATTCGCCATGAAATAATTGAATGGGTAATTTATCAAAATAGGAATTAAATACATAAATGTGTGATTAAATGTATTTGTAAAATAAATATACCGTTAGAAGTTGAATGCGTAATTAATTGACATTTAAATACATTACAATTAAATACATGTTTGATTAGGTGTGCCAATAATTTGTCAAATGTGAGGAAATAATTTGTGTAAATAATTGAAATGAAAATTAAATACATAAATGTGTGACTAAATGTGCCATTAATTTGTCAAATAAAGAGGTCATGAAATAATTTGTATACCGTATTTTTCGGACTATAAATCGCTCCGGAGTATAAGTCGCACCGGCCGAAAATGCATAATAAAGAAGGAAAAAAACATATAAGTCGCACTGAAGTATAAGTCGCATTTTTGGGGGAAATTTATTTGATAAAACCCAACACCAAGAATAGACATTTGAAAGGCAATTTAAAATAAATAAATCAATCAATCAATCAATGTTTATTTATATAGCCCTAAATCACAAGTGTCTCAAAGGGCTGCACAAGCCACGACATCCTCGGTACAGAGCCCACATAAAATAAAGAATAGTGAACAACAGGCTGAATAAGTGTACGTTATATGAGGCATAAATAACCAACTGAGAACGTGCCTGGTATGTTAACGTAACATATTATGGTAAGAGTCATTCAAATAACTATAACATACAGAACATGCTATACGTTTACCAAACAATCTGTCACTCCTAATCGCTAAATCCCATGAAATCTTATTCGTCTAGTCTCTTACGTGAATGAGCTACAAAATATTATTTGATATTTTACGGTAATGTGTTAATAATTTCACACAAGTCGCTCCTGAGTATAAGTCGCACCCCCGGCCAAACTATGAAAAAAACTGACTTGTAGTCCGAAAAATACGGTACATAACTGTGAATAAATGTGCTATTCATTTGTTAAATATTCTATTAAATAATTCAATGTTTAATTAATTTAAATTAGAATTAAATACATAAATGAATAGGCCATTACATAATGCAATGTTTAATTCATTGAAATTGGAATTAATTACATAAATGTGTCAATATTAAAAAAAATACACCATTAAATAAATTAATGGTTAATTAATTGCAATGGGAATGAAATGTATGTCTGATTAAATGTTCTAATAATTTGTCGAAGAAACATGCCATTAAATAATCGAATGTAATTGAAATCGGAATGTTAGATTAAATGAGCAAATTTGTAAAATAAATGAAAACATAATGAATCACTTTAATATATAACTAATTAAAATGGGAACGAAATACCCAACAGTGTGATTACATGTTCTATTTGTCAAACACAAACCCTTACTTTTACGTTCTACACATTCAGGTTTAGGTTCATTAACGTTTTGGATTGAGCGAGAGCACTGTAGTTGTTCAATAATAAGATCAATCCTCAAAAATACAACTTGCCTAATAATTGTGCACACAGTGTATAGCCATCCATCTTCTACTGCTTATCCCTTTCGGGGTCGCTGGAGCCTATCTCAGCCGCAATCGGGCGGAAGGCGGGGTACACCCTGGACAAGTGGCCACCTCATCGCAGGGCCAACACAGATAGACAGACAACATTCACACACTAGGGCCAATTTAGTGTTGCCAATCAACCTATCCGCAGGTGCATGTCTTTGGAGGTGGGAGGAAGCCCACGCAGTCACGGGGAGAACATGCAAACTCCACACAGAAAGATCCCGAGCCCAGGATCGAACCCTTGACCTTCATATTGTGAGGCACACGCACTAACCCCTCTTCCACCGTGCTGCCCACACAGTGTATATAATGCATTTTCATGCCTTGACTGCTTATTTTGGTGACCAAATTGCTTGTTCTTGTGTGTTGAACCAACTCCAACTTCTCTTTAACTTTTGGATTAAATTAGTTTGAATTTGCATATGAATTACTTTTATATATAAAAGCCGCCCCCCCTCCAACTAGTTTTAGCCTACTTTCCCTTTTCTGCATTTTCTTTACTTTTCAGTGTCTTTGCAGGGGGTTCTTTCTTTTTGTTCCTAAATTATTTTTCACTCCCCAGAAAAGACACAATTCCACCAAACAAAAGATTTAAACCTAAAACAAAAATATTGTAAAATATGTGTTAGGTAAATACATTTTTTTTCTCTCATATTGCAGTTGAAATTGCCCCCGACCGTACATGAATGAGTCTATCCCACGTGACAAGCGGTGAATTCACATTGCACACGCTCAGCTGAGCCTTTACACATGACAGCCAGCATGAGTCCAGACAATTAAGACTTTGAAGGCGGCAAAGTTACTGTGCTGCTTATCCTTCAAAATGTGTGCAGTAGGCGGGAAGAAGAACGTGCTGCAACTTATTTTTTGCTAGTCTTTGTTGGCGCACATACTGGTTCCACATTCTAACAGACCAAACATATAGCAAAGTGTGTTAATAGGAAAATATTGTATACTTTTTTTAATATTAGACATGTAGCTACTGCTAATTTGGCAAACAATTGAGTATTAGGGTTACACAAAAAAGATAAAAAACTAAAGTAGAACTATAAGAAAGAAAAAGTTGCAATGTTACCTGGATAAAGTCAAGGAAAATACAGCACTAAGCATTCAGCTATTATTATTTTAATATTCATTGACAGTCATATTGAAGCAAAGGGCATTTTTTTTACATTTTAAAATGGCACATTTTTGGACAATAAAATAAAAAGTCAGATTTTTTTTCTACAGTCATGTTGTGAGGAATAATATTTCCTCACAAACTCAAATATTTTCTAAGTTTGAATTGTCAAAAATATATTGTTTTTTAACATTTAAGTCACAATGTTGAAAGATAAAATATTTTTCAGTCAAACTGTTGGTCCATTGAAAATCGAAACTCTAAATTGGTTCGACAGTGAAGGAAGTCACAATAAATACTGGGAAAAAATATCAATTTTTTTACATTCATAATGTGAAGAATAATTTATATTTTCAAAAGCTTCGATTTTTCTGGGACAGAAACACTTTTGCAAGACAAAACTGTATTTTTTTAAAGTCAGAAATAATAAAAAAAACTAATCCTAAAAGTGTTGTTCACAGGCTGTCCCTTTCTTCTGATCTTCCTTGAGATGGTTCTGCCCCTTAATTGGAGTCCAGCTGTGTTTAATTAAACTGATTGGACTTGATTAGGAAAAGCACACACCTGTCTATATAAGACTTTTACAGCTCGCAGTGCAAATGAGAATCATGAGGTGGAAGGAACTGCCCAAGGAGCTCAGAGACAGAATTGTGGGCAAGGCACAGATCTGGCCAAGGTTACTAAAGAATTTCTGCAGCACTCAAGGTTCCTAAGAACACAGTGGCCTCCATAATCCTTAAATGGAAGAAGTTTGGGACAACCTCAACTCTTCCTAGACGTGGCCGTCCAGCCAAACTAAGCAATCGTGGGAGAAGAGCCTTGGTGAGAGACGTAAAGAAGAACCCAAAGATCACTGTGGCTGAGCTCTGGAGATGGGAGATGATTCCACAAAGTCGACTATGACTGCAGCCCTCCAACAGTCGGGGTTTTATGGCAGATTGGTCCGACAGAAGCCTCTCCTCAGTGCGAGAGATAAGAAAGTCTGCATTGAATTTTCCAAAAAACACATGAAGGACTCCCAGACTGTGAGAAATAAGATTTTCTGGTCTCATGAGACCAAGACTGAACTTTTTGGTGTTAATTCTAAGTGGTATGTGTGAAGAAAACCAGGCACTGCTCACCACCTGCCCAATGCAATCCCAACAGTGAAACATGGTGGTGGCAGCATCATGATGTGGGGGTGTTTGTCAGCTGCAGGGACAGGACGACTGACTGGTTTCAATTGAAGGAAAGATGAACGCGGCCAAGTATAGAGATATCCTGGAAAAAAAACCCTCTTCCAGAGTGCTCAGGACCTCAGACTGGGCCGAAGGTTCACCTTCCAACAAGACAATGACCTTAAACACACAGCTAAAATTACAAAGGAGTGGCTTTGTAACAACTCTGTGACCATTCCTGACTGGCCGGAATCTGCAAAAATGTCCACATCTTGTTTTTTTCTGTCAAGATGGCGTGCTGAGTGTACATTAAGAAATAAAAATAACTTTTTTAAAAATTATTCTAGCAAATAGCTGCAATGAAACATCTATCCATCCATTTTCTACCGCTTGTCCCTTTTAGGGTCACAGGGGGCTGGAGCCGGCCGCACTCTGGCGGAAGGCAGGGTACCCGCTGGACAAGTGGCCACCTCCCACACAGATAGACAACATTCAAACTCACATAGTGTTGCCAATCAGCTTATCCCCATGCAGCGGCCTTTGGAGGTGGAAGGAAGCCGGAGTACCCGAAGGGAACCCATGCAGTCACAGGGAGAATATGCAAACTCCACACAGAAAGACCTAGAGACCGGGAGTTGAGCCTACTACCATCTTATTGTGAGGTACGCGCACTAACCAAAAAGTGAACAATTTAAAGGGGTTTGAAAACTTTCCGTACCCACTGTATTATTAGAACATTTGAAGTATTACTATTTTTGAGTGTCTCGCTCACAATACAAGCTTATCATTCCTAGTTCCACTTACCATAATGTAGCTTTTTTCTCATTTAAAAGTGACTAAGAAGAGACTTTAACCCTGTAATTGATCACAGTGTGCAAGTTCATGCTGCTAATCCAACAAGTCCATACCAACCTAGGATTATTGTCAATGCATATAGAAATTAGTGAATAAAAACATTTTGGAGATAAGAACAACACAATAGTGCGCTGGCAGGAATAATACAGCAGTACATTTTCTTATAGACTAATATATTCATTACTTTATACAAAACCCAAAACCAGTGAAGTTGGCATGTTGTGTAAATGGTAAATAAAAACAGAATACAATGATTGGCAAGTCCTTTTTAACTTATATTCAATTGAATAGACTGCAAAGACAAGATATTTAATGTTCCAACTAAGAAACTTCATCTTTTTGTTGCAAATAATCATTAACTTAAAATTTAATGGCAGCAACACTTTTCAAAAAATTTGGCACAGGGGCATTTTTACCACTGTGTTACATGGCCTTTCCTTTTAACAACACTCAGTAAACGTTTGGGAACTGAGGAGACCAATTTTTGAAGTGGAATTCTTTCCCATTCTTGCTTGATGTACAGCTTAAGTTGTTCAACAGTCCGGGGTCTCCGTTGTCATATTTTATGCTTCATAATGTGCCACACATTTTCAATGGGAGACAGGTCTGGACTACAGGCAGGTCAGTCCAGTACCCACACTCTTTTACTATGAAGCCACGCTGTTGTAACACGTGGCTTGGCGTAGTCTTGCTGAAATAAGCAGGGGCGTCCATGATATTGTTGCTTGGATGGCAACATATGTTGCTCCAAAACCTGTATGTACCTTTCAGAATTAATGGTGCCTTCACAGATGTGTAAATTACCAATGCCATGGGCACTAATACACCCCCATACCATCACACATGCTGCCTTTTCAACTTTGCGCCTACAACAATCCGGAAGGTTCTTTTCCTCTTTTTCCAGAGAACACGTCCACAGTTTTCAAAAACAATTTGAAATGTGGACTCGTCAGACCACAGAACACTTTTCCACTTTGCATCAGTCCATCTTAGATGAGCTTGGGCCCAGCGAAGCCGGCGGCGTTTCTGGGTGTTGTTGATAAATGGCTTTGGCTTTGCATAGTAGAGTTTTAACTTGTACTTACAGATGTAGCGGCCAACTGTAGTTACTGACAGTAGTTTTCTGAAGTGTTCCTTATCCCATGTGGTGATATCCTTTACACACTGATGTCACTTTTTGATGCAGTACTGCCTGAGGAATCGAAGGTCACGGGCATTCAATGTTGGTTTTCAGCCTTGCTGCTTACGTGCAGTGATTTCTCCAGATTCTCTGAACTTTTTGATGATATTACGGACCGTAGGTGGTGAAATCCCTAAATTCCTTGCAATAGCTGGTTGAGAAATGTTGTTCTTAAACAATTTGCACAGGCATTTGTTCACAAAGTAGTGAACCTCTCCCCATCCTTGTTTGTGAATGGCTGAGCATTTCATGGAAGCTGCTTTTATACCCAATCATGGCACCCACCTGTTCCCAAATAGCCCGTTCACCTGTGGGATGTTCCAAATAGGTGTTTGATGAGCATTCCTCAACTTTCTCAGTCTTTTTTGCCACTTGTGCCAGCTTTTTTGAAACATGTTGCAGGCATCAAATTCCAAATGAGCCAATATTTGCAAAAAATAACAAAGTTTACCAGTTCGAATGTTAAGTATCTTGTCTTTGCAGTCCATTCAATTGAATATAGGTTGAAAAGGATTTGCAAATCATTGTATTCTGTTTTTATTTACCATTTACACAACGTGCCAACTTCACTGGTTGTGGGTTTTGTACACATACACTTCCATACGCTTCATTATCATGTTATTTTTCAAAGTACTGTGACATGTTCTCTTTGACTCTTGCTGTGAGTGTGGATCAAATATTTAGACTGTTGGTAACGTGAGGTTTTAATGAGCATAAGGCCAACTTGTAGAAGCAACAAAGCACCTGCTAGCATGTCTTAAACCTGATCTTGAAGGTAACGTGATAGATGCTGCTGCCACGCGCTCATTCAACCAACATACTTTTGTTATTCGATAAGACATGAGTCCAGTCAACAGATCCCATAGAGCTTCTAACACTTTCATGTTTGCTCATATTTGACAATCAATTTTTAAGAAAACTCATTTCATATTTATTGTCCACAAAATGTAAAAGAAAATGTTTGCAAAATGTTTACAAAAGAGATGAATAAGTTTTCCCCACTTAATATATAATATCACAGAAAAGATGATGCAAATGTGTGATATACTGTAATGTTTTATATTATTAATATACAGTATACTTGTTTTTAATCTACATACTGTATCTTTTCACATTTTTATTCACACTATACGACAGGACTGTTCTACAAGGAAGTTTCAGAGTCACATTGAAAAGGAATAAAATGGGGCTAAAGAAAATACGGTAGTATTGAAATATTCAAAATTTCACAATTAAAATGTAATAATTATACATAAAAACAAATATTTTAAGTTTTTAAATATTTGAGTTTTTATTTGAAGTTGTAGACTTTAAAACCCATTAATTTTATTTAAATAAAATAGAAAATGGATGGATAGAAATATTTTATTTTCAATACTGTTAAAAAATGATGAAAAAAAAGTTATACATTTTCAAGACTAAAGTCATAATTTTACAACAAAAATGATATTTTACAGGGAACATTTTTTTATTAGCGTGAGGCTGTAATATTTTGAGAAAGATGTAATTTTTAAAAAATGCTTTTAGACGCTTAAGACAGTTGGAACATTTGGGAAAAAAGTAATAATTTTGTGAGCAGAAAAAAAGGTAATTGAATGATACAAATGAAGGGATTTTACACAATAAGGTATAAGAATTACGAGAAATATATCATAATTTGCGAGGAAAAAACCTCTGTAATCGAATTAAATAAATATCAGAATTTTACCAGAAAAATGTTAAACTTTTTCAAGAATAGTCAGAAAATGTAAAAAAAAATTCATGATTATTTTATGGAAGTAGGAAAAGAAAACGCCTATTAAATGAGAAAACAACCTTGTTTTTAAGAAAATAATGTCAAGCTTTAAAGAGAAAAAAGTCGGAAAATGACAAGAAAAAAGTCACTATTTTATAATTATATTACGAACAGGGAAAAAAACATAATAGAATTAGAAATAAGTAGAAATTTTATAAAGGTAACGTTAGAATCGATCAATAATAAAGTTAAAACATTACAAGACAAGAGTTATAATTTTACAAGCAGGAAAAACGCATATTAAATAAGAAAACAGAAGGAATTTGATGAGAATAATGTCGGACTATTAAAAAGAAAGTCAGAAAATTACTCGTAAGTCAATATTTTATGAGCTGAAAAATAAATTAATTTAATGAGGAAAAAAAGACATAATTATGAGTGTCTAATGTTTACAAGAATAAAATCAGAACATTACAAAAAAGAATCATTACAACATTAGAAAAAGTCCAACTTCAGGAAAAAAACATTTCTGAAAAAAAAGTTTTTATTATTCCAAGAAAACTGCCAAAGGGGTTTGCGAGTAAAGTGATTTAAAATAGAATGAAATAAAATGGGAAGATTATGAAAAAAAACAAAAACATTTTTTTTTCCATGAATTGAATCCAAGTATTATTAGAATTGGATCATCATTTGTCAAAGTTTTCTTTATGGGAATAAAACAAAACAGAGAACTTACTTGAAAAAGTTATCTTAGAAGCAAAATACTTAAATTTTATGCGGTAATATGATGAGAATATGTTACATAATGAGTGTGAAGCGGTAATATTTGTGGTAATTGTCAAATTAGGATGGTTTGTGTCATTTGTAGCCAAAAAATAAATAAAAATGAACAGAATTTTTAATATGTTTATGGTCTATATTTTCCAGCTATACAAGCAAGGACATTTCAGAGTCACACTGAAAAGGAAAAAAATTAGGCTAAAGAAAATACGGTAGTATTGAAATATTCCAATATTTCACCATAAAAATTTTATAATTATCCATGAAAAAAATGTTAAGTTTTTAAAAAAAAAAATTTTTTTATTTGAATTAAATTGTAGACTTTAAAACCCATTAATTTTATCGAAATAAAATATATTCTTTTAAATACTGTTAAAAAATTGAAAAAAAAAAGTTATACATTTTCAAGACTAATATCATTTTACAACAAATTTTATATTTTACAGGAAAAAATAAAAATATTTATTGGCGTAAGGCTGTAATATTTTGAGAAAGAAAGATGTAATTTTAAGAAAATGCTTTCAGACACTTGTGACAAGTCGGAAAATTTTGAAAAAAAAGTAAATTTTGTGAGCAGAAAAAAAAGTAATTGAATGAAATAAAAGAAAAATTTACAACAATAAAGTATGACATTTATGAGAAATGTATCATAATTTGACTAGCCAAAAAAATCTGAATTTTACCAGAATAATGTCAGACTTTTTCAAGAATAGTCAGAATTTTTTTAAAATTAATCCTAATTTTGTGGAAGAAGGAAAATAAAATGCCTATTGAATGACAAAACAACCCTGTTTTTAAGAAAATAATGTCGGAAAATGGCAAGAAAAAAGTCATTATTTTTTAATTATATTACGAACAGGAAAAAAAACATAATAGAATGAGGTAACGTTAGAATTGATCAAAAACAAAGTTCAAACATTATAAAACAAGTTATAATTTTACAAGCAGGAAAAACGCATATCAAATGCGAAAACAGAAGGAATTTGATGAGAATAAAGTCAGACTATTAATAAGATAGTCACATAATTACTCGTAAGTCAATATTTTATGAACTAAAAAATAAATGTATTTAATGAGAAAAACATACTTATGAGAATAATGTCTAACGTTTATAAGAATAAAATCAGAGCATTACAAAAAAGAATCATTATATTATTAGAAAAAGTCCAACTTCAAGAAAAAAAAAGTTATTTTTCCAAGAAAACTGCCAAAGGGGTTTGCGATTAAAATGATTTAAAATACAATGAAATAAAATGGGAAAATTATGAAAAAAACTATTTTAACTATGGTAACTATTTTTCCATGAATTGAGTCTGAGTATTGTTAGAATTGGGTCATAATTTGTCAACGTTTTCTTAATGGGAATAAAACAAAACGGCAAACTTACTTGAAAAAGATATCTTACAAGCGATAATATGACGAGGATATGTTACATAATGAGTGTGAAGCGGTAACATTTGTGTCAAATTAGGCTGGTTTGTGTCATTTCTGGCCAAAAAAATTGTTGTACAGCAAGTCTATAATTTCTAGCTATAAAAGCCATGTTGTCGCACCCTCATCAGGAATGATGTGTATGTCAGCTTGTATATGTATAGACAGTATGTATGTGTGTGTGTGTGCGTGAGAGAGAGAGACAGGGAGAGAGCGAGAGAGTGTGTGTGGTTGTGTGTCTTTCCATTTACACAGATGTATTTATTTGCATTATGAACTCCCAAATCTGCCACCCTGTCCCTTGAGGACACTGTCACAACGCTCATGTACCACATGGGCCATCACACTCTCCACCCTATTGGCTGGGAATGTGTGTGTGCGTGTGAGAGGCTCACACACCCTTCCTGTGACACACACAAACACACACCTCCCTGCTCACTAATGAAAACTCTTAGTACGGTGAGTTTCTTCTGACAGGAGCTCGTGTGGAGACTTCTCGGCGTACTTCAAAATGTGTGATTCTTCTTTTCCACGTTGGAAACATCTTAAAAGATGGCACTTCCTTATCTAGTCTTGCAATATGGAAGCAGACATCCTAAGGTATTTATTCCTACTTCCTTATTGTGTGCGTGATAGCTCTTTTGTCATGTTCTATGTTCAGCTTATAAGGTTGTTTGATATAAAAAAATACTTACCAAAAAGCAGTCAGATGCAGAGTAGAACCTTCAATGTCGATGTAACGCTTGCTTGTTGGCGACTTCATAACTTCCTATAGAAAATAATGTCATGTATGAATTAATTTGTTCCAGAGTCTTCATAAGAACTTTATTACCTCGACAATAACTCCTTTTAAGTCACATTTTAACATGCCCAACTTTAAAACACAGTTAAATAAAACTAAATTAAAGTAAAACTACTCACCCGTTGAAGACGCCTAGCTAAAAAAATTTAACAAAAATACATTTTAAACATAGAAGACGCCGAGCTGACATGTACAGTATACTGTGAGCAGTACTGTCATCTATAGTATCTAGAACTCTAGAAAAACTACTAGGACCAGGACCAGGACTAGCTGCAGTGTGCTAAAACAACCACCAAGTACCTTAGATAGGCATACAATACTGTATCATCTCCTTTTTTGGACTGATCAGGTTTTACCAGGTCAGTAATGCATTCTTTACTCACACTTTAGGCGAAGGATAAGGAAAAACTAACAAAGTACCACTGTATCATGTAAAGCAATACGGTACAAAAAAAACAAACATACGATACCAGGGCTGTGAATCTTTGGGCACCACAGGATTCAATTCGATTCAAGGGGGTAACGATTCAATTCAGAATTGATTTTTGATTAAAAATTATTCTTGATTCAAAATCAATACTTTTTAATAACATTAGGTGCCAGTTCTATGATTAACTACATTATTCCATAAAACAAACAGCTGTGATACATTTCTATATTACTTAAAGGAAAACTGGTTTTGTTTAATAAAATTCTATGCAAACATTTAATAAAGTCAATACAAATAAGGCAACAAGAGAAGTGTCCAACATTTCGCTTTTCTAAAGTAAATCTGTACTGCAGATATGGGCATTTACATCAACAAAATGATTTGCCTGAATGGCTGGACAGGACGGATTAAAAAAAAAAAATATATATATATATATATATATATATATACGTATATATATATATATATATATAATGTATGTATGTATGTGTGTGTGTATATATATATATATATATATATATATATATATATATATATATATATATATATATATATATATATATATATACGTATATATATATACGTGTATATATATACGTATATATATATAATGTATGTATGTATGTATGTGTGTGTATATATATATATATATATATATACATATATATACACACACAAATTTTTTGAATCGATTAAGAATCAATACAAATTAGAATCGCGTTTCAATTGAAATTTTTTTTTTTTGACACCCTTTTAATATACTAATGTTTTATCAGCTCATTTAAGATTAGCTACATATAGTGCCGCTTTTCCACTGCACAGTGCTCGGCTCGGCGCAGTTCTACTCGGCTCTGTTTGGTGCAATTAGTCCAGTTCCTGTTTTAAAATTGCACCAGTAAGAACTGCGCTAGCCGCGCCTCATTGTGCAGTCAAAACGAGACACGGTAATACAGTGGAAATCTCGATTTACAAAGTTAATTGGTTCTTGAACAGGGTTGGTGATTAGAAAAGTTTGTATGTTAAAGCGAATTTCCCCACAAGAAAACAATGAATTGTCAAATTACTAAACATGGATGATTGGTTCCAAATCCACTTTACCTTGTCATTGAATTATAAATGGAGGGCGAGGTGGCAGTGTTGACAATGCTGTGGATACTTCCTGAATGTTTCAAATCACATATCGCTTGTCCATTGCTTTTTTTGGACTCGTACGTATTAAACTAGCAAAACTAAAAAGATACTGTAAAAAGGCTAAAAAGCACACAAAGTAGCACCGTGCACAGTAGCTAATGACAGCACTGCTGAGCTGACAATGCACACTACAGATCGATCAGCCCGCCCACAATGGGCTGTGCTACCGGGCACAAAATGATTGAATGAAACGTTCGTACACTGAGACAAGGTTCATACAACAAACTAAATGTTCCTTCAGTCTGTGGTTTGTGAATCAAAAAGTTTGTACAATTAGGGGTTCATAAACTGAGATTCCACTGTAACAATAGAGTAGAGCAAGGGTTTGCTGTGTTTTACTTGATGTAAATAAACACAACCAAGAGGAGACTTAGGTCAGATGAAATAGAGTGCTGTGGCGTATATAATACTGCAACGTGCAAACCTAGGGCACAAGTTAGGGTTAGCGTGAGTGAGGATATTTGCCATTTTGAGATTTTATCCAAGAGGAAATTCAGGGCAGTGAGAACACGTGAGTGCTGCAGCATAGTGGAGACATTGGAGTGTAATACTGCTGTGCCCAGAGCTGAGGCACAACAACAGTGTATTGTTTATGTTAGAATGTGTGATGATATTTGTCGTTTTAAGATTTTATCCAGAGCTGAGTCACAGCAACAGTTTAAGCTAATATTAGCATGAGTGATAATATTTGTCTTTTAAAAATGTATCCAAAAAGAGACTGAGGGGAGTGATTAAAAAAGGGAGCGGGGAAGTGAGGTGGAGACTGGATTATCATACTTCAGCATCCAAAGCTAAGGGACAACAACAAGCTAAAGCTAAGAATAGAGTGTGGGTAAATTGCTATTTTGGAGTTTATCCAAGAGGAGACTGAGGGCAGTGATCAGTGAGGGGGAAAAAAGAAGCGTTGCAGTAAAGCGGAGACTGTGAAGTATGTATTACTGCAGCGACCAAACCTAAGGCACAACAACAGGTTAAAGCTAAGCTTAGGGGTGTGTGATGATATTTGTCGTTTTGGAGCTAACTCAAGAGGAGACTGAGGGCAGTAGTAAAAAAGGGAGCACTGCAGCAATGTGGAGACTGTGTACAATACTCCCACATCCAGAGTTTAGGCCTTGCAACAAGGTCGTTAATGTTAGCATCTGTGATATTTTTTGTTATAGAGTTCATGTAAGAGGAGGCTGAGGGCAGTAAGATGACGTAGCAGTGCAGCAAAGTGGAAACTGCGGAGTATATAATACTCCTACATCCAGAGCCAGAGGTGAGGCTTCGCAACAAGGTCAAGTTAATGTTATCAATCAATCAATCAATCAATGTTTATTTTTATAGCCCTAAATCACAAATGTCTCAAAGGGCTGCACAAGCCACAACGACATCCTCGGTACAGAGCCCACATAAGGGCAAGGAAAACTCACCCCAGTGGGACGTCGATGTGAATGACTATGAGAAACCTTGGAGAGGACCGCATATGTGGGTAACCCCTCCCCTCTGGGGGAGACAGAAAGCAATGGATGTCGAGTTTGTCTGACATAATGTTAGCATGTGTGATTTTTGTCGTATGGATTTAATGTAAGAGGAGACTGAGGGCAGTAAGATGACAGAACACTGCTGCCAGGTGGAGACTGTGGGGTTTTGAGCTAAACCAAAGCAACAGATTAAAGTTATAGTTGGCGTAAATGTGACCAATGAGTGTCTAGCAGTGGTTTATTATTGGCTAAGAAAGTGGAAGAAAGGGTTTCTGTATGTTGTTTCATAAAGGGGAACTTCATTTTTGAGGGAATGTTGCCTATCGTTCACAATCATTATGAAAGTCATGATGACAGATGGATTTTTTTTTTTTAATGAATTCTAAATATTAAATATACGTAAATAAAAGTCTGCTTACAGCGGAGCCAATGGGAGCACCACTATTCCGCCCATAAAATCCCATAAATAACCATTCAAAAAGCGGCAACAATACTCAATTTACATTTTGTGACTTCGATATCAACCAAGTATTGGTGATATTGTTATTATAATCTCTAACACAGGCAAACTATTTATAGTGGCGACGTGATCACTTACGTGCGTCCCTGTGTCTACATCATTGAGTGGTCTGCTGTTTACTTGCTTCCCTGCTCCCTGTAAATTTATAGTAGATCATAAATCATGCATCTCACCTGAAAAGTAGATGAGTGAGAATATAATCCGACAAGTTGGGACATTTTTCATCTAAAATGGGAATATCTAGCAGTCGGCATCCTACTGACAGCAGACCTTGTACAGTCGTGTTTTATTATGTTTGTTGGCTCTCATAAAGTCTGCAATGAGCAAAAATCAGTGATGAAGAAAAAAGAAAAAGCAATCGTTGTGATGCGTTTTTAAAAAATGAATGCGCTGCGTATGCCTAAAATAATCAAAATACGTAAATATTACTACATTACATACAGTATATACTTACATCATGTATATGAAACCCTAATGAAGGTGTTTTTTTAGGGACTCTATAGGCAGAATTGAACGGCTCCAATAGGCTTCATTGTAAACTTGTCCAGGGTGTACCCCGCCTTCCACCCGATTGTAGCTAAATTAGGCTCCAGCGCCCCCCGCGACCCCGAAGGGAATAAGCGGTAGAAAATGGATGGATGGATGGATATTTAATATTTAGAATGCATTAAAAAAAATCCATCTGCCGTCGTGTCTTTCATAATGATTGTGAATGATAGGCAAAATTCCCAAAAAAGTGCAGTTCCCCTTTAAATCCTACAGTGCAGTTGCTCTGATCAGATTTTAGTCCCACTCCTTTCAATGCTACTGCTGCAAAATGCACCATGTGCCCAAAGATTCATCCATCCATCCATCCATTTTCTACCGCTTGTCCCGTTCGGGGTCACGGGGGTGCTGGAGCCTATCTCAGCTGAATTCGGGCGTAAGTCGGGGTACACCCTGGACAAGTCGCCACCTCATCGCAGGGCCAACACAGATAGACAGACAACATTCACACTCACATTCACACATTAGGGCCAATTTAGTGTTGCCAATCAACCTATCCCCAGGTGCATGTCTTTGGAGGTGGGAGGAAGCCGGAGTACCCGGAGGGAACCCACGCAGTCACGGGGAGAACATGCAAACTCCACACAGAAAGATCCCGAGCCCGGGATTGAACTCGGGACTACTCAGGACCTTCGTATTGTGAGGCACATGCATTAACCCCTGTTCCACCGTGCTGCCCTGTGCCCAAAGATTACGCCCAATAATTGCATTCTAACTGGGCTTAAAAGTATAAACTCATAGCGGGACCACTGGCGAGTAGGAATGAACCTCTGAACCTGGGATTTACAGGAGGCCAGGAGCCACGGTTAATCTTAATCCTAAAAGTGGCACAATTACCATACAGGAGTATTCTTTTGATGAAAGGGTCAGACAGAAGTTATTCAGTCTAGAAAGGAGCACAAGTGAAAGCTGTAAAAGGTGAAGACAGACATGCGAGGCCACAGGTAACTCAGGTATTACTTGCTGTTTAGCATTCATGACGGCAAAAGAATGAAGAACCCATAAAAACTAACATTGTTTTAGTGCTTACACCAACACTCTTGCTGCTGGATGTCAGCCCACCTTTCTTGACCTCAGCAGGGTGGGGGGCCATTTTTTAAGTGTTATTAGTTTTAACTCCACAGCCAGTAGACCTGGCAGGAGGATTTTTTGAAAAACGAGAGGAAATGCCTCTTTCTAGCAGTGTTTCCTGCAGGAAGCTTGCAGAAGTGCGATCTAAACTGGGAAAAGTGATGAAAAGGACATGAACAGGAACCCCAGACAATTCCCATGAGGGCTTCATTGTTCTTCAGACACCGTTAATATTTTACAAGTGGGTCACTGTGGGCTTCATTTCATAACTTAGATGCAGAAACAAAGGAATAATTGTCATATAAGTAGTTCCATCCATTTTAACACTAACTCCAATGCAGGGCTGCAACATTTTATCTGTATTTGTTGTAAGAATAAAACACTGAAAAGAATACAAAATAAATGATCATTAGAAAAGAAAAAAAAAATACAGTATTTTCTACACTATAGAGCGCACCAGTATATAAGCCGCAACCAAAAATACTATAAGGACTATAAGCTGCAGATATATTTGATGCAAAATTTGTTATTTACACAGAATTTTTTTTGAAATGTTTATTTACATACCTTATTTGTTTCCTAACGGTGTCTGTGACACGGCAGTAAAAAAAAGGCTCATGAAACAAAACAGAAGTCACCGTCATAGACCCACTGGCTGCGGAAGATAGCTCTCCAATCAACTAAACCGACTGAACAACTCCCTGGCGATGTCTTTGTGAATTCACTCAGGAATTTGTGAAACTAGAACAATACAAACAGAATGCCATTCTAAGTTAAAATTACTAACATGGACACTATGTTAGTGTTAACGTGTTAGCATATTAGCTAATGCTAACGATGCAAGCTTCCTTACATTACGATAGCACTCTGGAAACACCCCAACAGACATCACACATGGGATGGTTTAGTAAGAAGGAATTGTTCTAGTTATAGTGTAAATCTTACAAATGTTGCTTGGAGTGACAAATGATCAATTAATATGAGTAGAAACACTATGGACAATTAGATGACGGAACGACACGTGTACTTCCGGTTCAAAGCTTTATTTAAACAGCAGAAAACACTAGGCATTTACCTAGCAGCACCTACAGTGAGCTAACTCGTCCAAAAGATGGCACCATAGCGCGAACAATAACACACATTTCAGTGTCTTTGCATGTGTTTAATGAAAACTTTATTGCCGTCAGCAAAGAAAAATTCATAAATTAGCCGCACCGTTTTATAAGCCGCAGGGTCCAAAGCGTAGGAAAAAAGTAGTGGCTTATAGTCCGGAATTTAGAGTATTAAGATATATGACTCTGTGTTAACCTAAAAAATTGTTTAAAAAGTTAAAATGGCAACAATTAGCATGCGTCAAGTACCAAAATATCTAACTCTGAAGTATATATCTGCAAAATTGTTAAAAAAGTTAACATGCCAACACCAGCATGCTAACAATTAGCATGTGTCAAGTACCAAAATGTCTGACTGAGGAGTATACCTGCAAAAATAGGTTAAAATGTTAACATCATAACATTAGCATCAGTCGTGTACCAACATATCTGACTGTTGGATGTATATCTTAAAAATTTAAAAAAAAAAAAGCAAAGATGTCTAATGTTAACATTCTAACAATTAACATGTGTCAATTAGGGTGAGGGTTAGGGTTAAATAACTTGAGTTTTATATCTTCAAAAAGCTAATGTTCTAACCTTAGCATGCTAACGGTTAGCGTGTGTATTCAATATTTAACTTTGAGGTGTATACCTGCAAAATGTGTTTGTGTATTATGCGCATGGCAAGATACGATGAAAATAATACAGTACTTCATCCTATCTTTTCTGGTGTTTTTTTCTGAAACTCAGCTGGCTTCATTTAGAACTCCTCTCCCTGTGCTGATAAACTTTACTTATTTGTCTGATAAGTACGTCCACCTTACTGTGATGTCACAACATAGCCAAACTGCAAAACACAGCGTGCATAGACATCCAAAACTGCAGGGAAGCTCACGCCCAAATCCATGAACCTTATGAATTGGCGCTTTGGCATTGTTTAACACAAGTGTCCAATATTGTAACATTTACAAGTCCAAAAAGATTAAAATCATCATCGGTTCCCTTTAACAGTTCAAACTTTGTCTGAGGTCTACTTATTGCATATGGTCATGAAAACATCAACTCTAAAGATGGTCTAAGATTATATAAATAGTGTGCTCTCGTCACTTTGACAGACAATGTCCAGACATACGATGCTTCACATCGCCTTGCTCGTCGCATATACACAGCTGTCTCAGCCACACGTAGCTGAGTCACAGCCTACACTGTACTAGTTACAACTCATGTTTCAACCACATGTCTGTGCAGAGACGGGGAAGGCTGGCGCAAATGCCTGCGGCCATAGATGCAAGCTGGTGCAGCAAATTTGCTGCATTTGCAGCCTCTGTGTAGATGTGGGAGCTGTTTGTCAACAGTATAAATTATAGTTTTAGTGCAACAAACACCTAATTTTTCTGTGTGTGTGATTGCAGAATGTGATCCTGCTATGGACAATCTAAAGCAGTGGTCCCCAACCTTTTTGTAGCTGCGGACCGGTCAACGCTTGAAAATTTGTCCCACGGACCGGTGGGGGGTGGGGGTGGGGTGTATTTTTAAAAAAAATATATATATATATATATATTTTTTTTTTACATAAATAAATACAATCATGTGTGCTTACGGACTGTATCCCTGCAGACTGTATTGATCCATATTGATATATAATGTATATATTGTGTTTTTTATGTTGATTTCATTAAAAAAAAAAAAAAAAAAAAAAAAAAAAAAAAAAAAAAATAATTTCTTGTGCGGCCCGGTACCAATCGGTCCGCGGACCGGTACCGGGCCGCGGCCCAGTGGTTGGGGACCACTGATCTAAAGGCTTCCAATATAAGAACTGTATTGAAAATATGATTATACGGGGGAACAAAAAGTTGTACAGTAACATTATTGGAATAAAGTCATAATTTATTTTATGTATTTTCTATTCTGTCTTTAGATATCCTGTAAAGCGTTTGATGAAATATTGTTATTGTATAAGAAAAAAATTCAATTTTGTATTTTTAAGGTTGGACTCCTAAAGTTGTGATTATTTTAGAAAGTTTAAATTTTTTTAAATAAAGTTGCAATTATTCATGAAAAAAGGGCATAATTCCCACTAAAAAAATCTAAAATTTTAGACTATAAAGTGGTCATTTGTACAGAATACAATTTTTATATTATGACAATGACATTGAAATTGTACTAACAGTTTCACCTTTAAAATAATAAAATTGTAAAAATAAAATAAATAAGATACAATATTTTTTTCAAACAAAAAGGATAAATACTTTGACAATAACGTTATATTTTTCTACAAAACAAATCCTTAATACTACCAAATGAAACCCAACAAGAATTAGGTTGGACTGTTACAGTTTTTTTAGAAAGTTGTAATTATACAGGAAAAAAGCATAATTCCAACTAAACATTTTAAAAATCTGGATAATAAAGTGGTTATTTTTACAGAACAAAATTGTGATATGACAATGAAATTATAATGTAAAAAAAGTTTTAAATTTGAAAAGATGAAGTTGTAATATGAAAATTAAAAAAATAAAATACATATTTTTTCCAAACAAAAAGGCTAAATATTTTGACGATTAAATGGTATTTTTTTTTACGTGACAAATTCTTAATACTACTAAAAGAAACCCAATAATTAGGTTGGATTGTTAAGGTTGTGTTTATTTTGGAAAGTTATAATTTCATGAGAACAAAATTGCAATTACAGTCAATCCTTGCCACATCATCCTTCAAATAGTGCAGCTTGACCAAATTGCGGATTTTCGTTGTTTTTTTCTTATTTTTTAAAGATTTTTGGCCTGAATAAAGCCTTTTGAGGCATAGCAATAGCTGAATTAATTGAAAAATACCAACAATACAATAGCATTGACCACTAGATTAGACCAAACCAATCAGTATTAAAGTAGCAAAATACTTTAATTCTAAGGGTAGAATCAAAAGAGGCGTGGGCATAGCACGTAACAACAGTAAGGTACACATGCAAACAAAAAAACAGGCAGGCAGAAAGTGGCGTCCAACTTAACCTAACTGATGCTGACGTTTTACTTTCCATTCCCTGCCATTTATTTCATAGGATGTGTGCTTGAAAGTGCACTGACGGAGGTCAAACATGGAAGCTGAGTGGAACTGCAGCTTCCAATGTGAATCACCACTCTGTCTCATCCACTCAGAAGTCAACAGGCAGGAGAGCATAGAGGTGATGTACAGACTGTGCACTCTCAGCAAGGTAAAACACCCATTTTGTACTACATGGATGCCAATACAGAGAATTGTCCATGTCAGTGTACAAATGTTGCAGTTGATATGTGGGGTGTGCATGTTACCTGTCTTCTCAGATGACCGCGGATCCTCCGAGGCGCTCCCTCTCACCTGTGCTGAGCGCCGTGGTGTGGACGCTGCTCTCCTGCGGCATCGTGCTGGCCTTTTGCTTCCTGCTCTTCACCCTGCGCTTCAAAAACAACAGGTAGCTTAAACACGGCTTTTAGTACAAACACAGCGCAGATGTACCTACTGATTGTCCACCTTTAGGATTGTCAAGATGTCCAGTCCCAACCTGAATGTCCTGAGTCTCTTTGGAAGCATCCTGACCTACAGCAGTGGCTTCCTGTTCGCTACGGATGGCCGATCACACCCGCAAATGGAAGCGTCGACGGCAGTGCTTCATGTAACTTGTGCTTACATCTGCATTTTATTGTAAAATTAATTCTTTGATTGTTATGTTAATTCTTTTTTTCCCCCAGGCTCAGGTTTGGACTCTCTGTCTCGGCAGCACAATGGTGTTTGGACCTATTTTGGGGAAAACGTGGAGACTGTACAGGGTGTTCACTCAGAGAGTGCCTGACAAGAGAGTGGTAAGGCTAAAACATGTAGTTCTACTGGATCACGTTGGAAATATTTGTAATTGTACTTGAGATGTCAAAGTGCACCAAAATGGTATTCCTTTCTTAATGTTGATTGTTTTTTTTTTTATAAAGCCAATGTCATTCAATTCTTATTATTAGAACCTGATGGTTTTGTTGGGCAACTTTTATGGAATGTATAAATCATTGGTGACCGCTCTAAGACTGCAAGGAAAGCGGAGCTTCCCCTAAAATGTCTCAAAAAAATAAGTGGTCAAATTTGTACTTTAGTGCTTATATTTCATTGACTAAATATGTGCTATAGTGCGTATAACTTTTGTCCAGAGTCAGCTACTTTCGTAACAGCTAACGCAACTTTCTTCCCATCAATTGTGGTAGTGTCACAGTGCTTTAAACAGTGTTCTTGTCCCCTCAATTTAACCCTCTGTCTTATTTTGTTTTTCCTCTTTCCGACCCCTCCTGTTCCGGTCCGGCTGCGTCAAACACTAAATAAATTCTTTTAATAAAGTCAAATACAAATAAGGCAACAAAAGAAGTATCCCACACTACTCTTTTGTCAATCATTCCATCAATCTTTTGTAAAGCAAATACGTACAACAGATATGGGCATCTACATCAACAATACGATATGCCTGAGTGGCTGGACAGGACATGTTAAAAAAACAAACTAAAAAAAAAAAAAACAGTGTTGAAGCTGAACAACTGCCAGAGCATTTTACAAGTTTTATTCTGTTGTTTTGAGTTGATATGGAGAATTTTAGAATCCTCCAAGTGACGTTTTCTTTGTAAAATCTAACATCTTTATATCTTTTATTGGAAACTGCAATCGTGTTAAGAGAGTAGATGGAAATTAGCTTCCCCTACTTGAAAGACCAGCAGCCATCCCTGGTTTACATACATGTAATTGGAGGATGACTGGTGGGATACATTTCGGTGGTCTACAAGAGCTAACTAGCGGTCGCAAAAAGGTATACCGGTATCAACAAATTCTTTATCCAGCTCATTTTACGGGATTGTTTGGCCACTTGTTGCTAGGAAAATTTCCCGGTGAAACCTAACTCTAACATGACAAGAAAATGTGCCGTTATGTAGGCAATTCGGGGCAAAAGGCTTCCCTTTGCGTCACACACTTTAGAAAGGAAAGGAGGATCTGCCAGCAAAATAGTCAGGCAGACACATTGACAAAGTTGCTCCAAAAAGGACTATACATGTTACGAGACTACTCTTCTGTATTAAAGATTTTAAAAACACAAGCTTTTTTATGTATTGAGATGACACATTTTTCGTCTAATGGTCTTCCTGTCTCAGATCATTCGAGACATCCAGCTGATGGCTATGGTTGCCCTCCTGCTCCTGATGGACCTGCTGGTTCTTACTGCCTGGAACCTCACGGATCCGATTCGTTGTTCTCAATCAGTCACTGCGGTGGTGAAGGTATGTCTGATAACTTCCAATGATTGTAAAGTCAGGCTGCGTGATTAATCGAAATTTAGGTTTTAATTAGTGAGATAACGTAACCGCAAGAGGCTGACTTTTTTTCTCCGCCGTCACAGACATTTGAGTGACAGACATGTTCGCCAATCAGAACCGTTGAGCCTTGCGTTTATAAGTCTCTTGCTTCAAACAGGGAGAAAAAAGTCACACTCTGCATGGCTCTCAGCACCTGAGTGTTTATTTGACAGTAGAATTAACTGAACGCAGTGAGCCCTCTTTTCAGTCATCCACAATCTTTGTCTGTGTAGGCGGAGCAGAAGACCGCCAGCTTTACACACAGGAAGCACAGACAAACAGCCTCCCTACTCACGACCCGCCAGTGAATATTTAAGCTTCAAATCGGATGGGCAATATAAGCCCATCAACACAGACGAGCGAACGAGAATGCAGTGATCACGTGATGGCAACAAAAAAAAAAAGACAACGTCCAACCTAGTTTTTCCAAAGGAGGGAAAAGAAATGCACTTTAAGATGTTCAATATTTATTTAAGTTATATTTCTGCTTATAGAAATTAGTCAATTTAAGTTTTTGTTTGTTTGTTGAGGACTACACAATATTTTACCTTCTAATTACAGTTCTAACAATGATATACAATTCTACGGTAATGAGATACAAGTTGATATCCTTTTTAAATGGTTACTTGCATTATTATTATGAATTTGATTACATTGCATTATGGACACTGTATAGTTTTTATTGAATAATTCTTCAGTTTGAGAGCATGATGTAGAAAAAAGCTCTGAGTCTGTCTGCATAAAGTAAAATATTTTTTAATGTAAATTATTGCATATTGTTCTAATGTGCGAATTGTCCAGGGTGTAACCTGCCTTCCGCCCAAGTGCAGCTGAGATAGGCTCCAGCCCCCCCGCCCCGTGACCCCCGAGAGGGACAAGCGGTAGAAAATGGATAGATGGATAAATGGATTGATGTTCTAATATGTGACTTGTCCAGGGTGTACCCTGTCTTCTGTCCGAGTGCAGGCTCCAAATGGAGGGATGTTCAAATGTGTGGCACCTTGAGACATGGATATGTTGATAGATAGATAGATAGTACTTTATTGATTCCTTCAGGAGAGTTCCCTCAGGAAAATTAAAATTGGCAGTGTAAAAGTAACATGTCTTCCTTCACTCTTTATTTTCACAGTTCTATGCCTTTACTGTACATGTATAAAATATAAAAATCGCAAATCCAATCGCAATCGCAATTTTGAGGAGAAAAATCGCAATTAGGTTTGTTCTCAAAATCGTGCAGCCCTAAAACTTACTTTAAAAAAATACTTTCTGACTTTATTAATATGATTAAGAATGAGATACACGTCTTATGACAAATACTAACTGCGTTCACCTCATTTTCTGTATGTTTTCCCGGTTGTAGATGTTGGAAAAAGACATATCCTACTCTTTGTCTCAGCTTCATTCCTGTTCATCTGTGAACTCGCATCTTTGGTGCATCATTATAGCTGTTAAAAAGGTAAGTTGACCCCCCCATGTTAAAGAAAATATAAAAAAGGCTGGTAATAGCTTAAAGAATAATCATATTTGTTTATACATTATATTATCGCCATATACTATTAAAAATACAGTTTATTTCTATATATATTCACAAAAGTATATGTTTTGGTAAGAATAAAGTGATGAATTTGAAAAGAAATGTTAATTGTTTTTTAAACAAATGTCAGAATTTTGACAAAAGTCCAAATATTACATGATTTGTAATTTCACAAAATATGGTCCAAAATTTACAGAATGAAGGCAGACTACAACAAAAAATTATAATTGTATGAAAATAATGTCATTATGTACAGTATAACTACAAAGTCAGTTTAAAAAAATACTGTAAAGTCATATAACTACAGAATTGTTGTAATAATTAGAAAATAACAAAATATGAAAATAAAGTTGTGATTTTAAATTAACAAGTCATAACACAAAAAAAATCATATAAGAAAGAAGAGGAAATGTCTTCTACCCATTAAAAAATAGGTTCCCCTAATTTTGTTAAATTTTTTTTCTTTTCAGTACGGCCCAACTACGGTACTCCTTATGTGCTCTATATAAAAAAATAATTAAAAATATGTTTTTGACCTCTTCTTTGTCCCTACATTTTTGCTCAGGGTTGTCTCCTCCTCTATGGAACATATCTAGCCGGCCTGACCAGCAATGTCAGCCACCCTCCGGTCAACCAGTCTCCCACCATCCTAACCGCTGTCACTTTGGTGGCCCTCTGCTCCACTGTGGTCATCCCCGTGTCCGTCTTCATGCAGGGTTGGCCCAATTTGGTTTACAGCACTGTGGGTGGAGCCATTTTCATCTGTACGCTGGCCACCAACTGCATGTTGTTTGTTCCTCAGGTAGGAAACCTTTGCAAGTCCATAATTAGGCACACCTGAACAAGCCAATGAGATTCTATGCAAGAGCTGTATTAAAAGGTTCTGCCTGCTTTTGTACATGCAAATATATATTTAACAACACATATTTTACTGGTATATCGTTCTTAAAAATGTTTTTTTAACTAAAAGTAAAACGTGTTTTGTGACTACTAATTTTTCAGTAATTTTAGGTTGAAAACTGGTACTGGAGCCTACCATTAAGGGGGAAGTGCAACACCGCCACTTACAGGCCTGGAATGGAACATCATTGACCACAACTTAACGTCTGTGAAAATGTACAACTTGGCTTGTTATTTTTCCAGAATTACAAAAAAAATCTAACATTTTTTTATTTATTTTTTACCTTGGGCTACATCGCAGGTTGTTCTAAGAGATTTGCCTGTAATTGTGAAAACCTGTAAATTGCTTCATGATATTATTACAGTACACTTCTGATTATTAGCATTTTAATATTTATTTAATCTTATTTACCAACAAACTTACTTTAAAATCAAAAGTCAAGGTACTAAAAACAAACTTCAGTATAACTGTTTTAAACTGGGTTTGACAACAAGAAACTCCAATTACATGCAGTTCAAATTTTCTGTCAGAATTTTTTAATTTTGACATTCAATATTTCCAGGCGGACCGAATTGGCCCCTGTGCCTTGAGTTTGATTCCTGTGGCATACAGTTATACAATGGGAGGGAAGAATCCCAAAAGTATTTTAAAGGCTTTTTAAGTCAATTGTATGTATACTGTATATCCTAAGAATTGGGACAATATCACTAGTATTTATATTTTCAAATTTCACTTTAAAAAAAAAATAAAAAAAATAAAATGTTATTATTTCACTGCTACTTTATCAGATGCAGATTGTCTCTTATGCGTTTGAAGGATGGTGTTATGACAAAGTTTTATCCTATCTTATTAGCTCCCATTTAAAACCTATTTGACAGAACAACTTTGTCTTTAAATCATGTTTATTATTGGGGTTGTAGTTTGCAGTAGTATGGCAATAGTAACAAAATATTAGAAAGAAATTGAGACCGCTTGTGCACAATCGTAACCAAAAAAAGGTTGCATTATACGAATAAAGTCATATTTGAAAAGTTCCTTTGAGTGTCCTGTAAAGTGCTATATAAAATAAAATTATATTTGAGAAAACAATTTTTTGGAGAAGTATTTTTTATGTTTATTTACAAAAAAGATAAGAGTAATAGATTCTCAGGGGCGCGGCCACCGCTGCTGCCCACTGCTCCCCTCACCTCCCAGGGGGTGATCAAGGGTGATGGGTCAATGCAGAGAATAATTTCGCCACACCTCGTGTGTGTGTGTGACAATCATTGGTACTTTAACTTTAACTTTAATAGAATAATAAAATAATTATATGAATTAATTACCGGTCATTTATTAAACACATTTTTTTAGATACATTTAAAAAAAATTATATCAAAAAAGTCAAAATATTTAGTCAAAGTGGTATTTTTAATGGATATATTGGTGATATTACAAACATTTTTACGGATATTTACTGCTAATGCTTGTCTGTATATCTGTGTTGGCCCTGCGATGAGGTGGCGACTCGTCCAGGGTGTAACCCGCCTTCTGCCAGAGTGCAGCTGGGATAGGCTCCAGCCCTCCCACTAACCCAAGAGAAACAAGTGGTAGAAAATGGATGGATAGATATTAACAACATCCTCTATAAGCGCTGCGTAAATACATACAATCAATACAACCCATGTATATATACACAAGTAAATGTAGTGTATAGGTATTGTTTCCAATTTTAAAAAAGGCAACCATTACAGAAACAGCGCTGAGTATGATGCAATGCAGTGTCAGTAATCTACACACACAATAATAGACATATTGTCAAATTAAAACTTACAATAATGTACAACATTGGCTTTTATTAGATCGTGCAGGTGTGCCCAACAGTGTGTCTGGTCTGCGTTTTGTGACTGATACTGAATCTAGTTGACAGACGTTACGTGCAGACATGTTAGATGGTCCATTGACTTTCAACGAAACCCATCGGACTATCAGCGGAGAGTGACTCACAGTGTTTATGAGTCAAAAGTATGTGGGCTCTTAGTAACAGGTTTACAACCTACTAAGTGTCTGCTGATGAGTTTATTAAAGGGTAAAGGTATGTTTCTAAAGGAGATGGGAATATTTTATTTCCTCTGTAAGCCTGATGACACACTCAAAGCACACTCGTAGTCAAAAAGATTCCATGCGTGTGTTCTATCGATGCCTGTATCGATGCCTTTGGCCCACTGTGATGTTAACCGTATTTCACTTCTTCACTTACCTCCACGCAGCTGGCTGAGTGGCGGAACTTTGAAGAGGATCAGAACAACCCGGGTCAGATGGCCAAGTATTTCAGCAGCCCCAGTAAGAGCCAGCCTTCAGTGTACAGCCAGGACGACATCTATTTCCTGTTGGGGGAGAACAACTCCATGAAAAAACTGCTCAATGAGGTAGTCACCAACTTTAAATTAAATTACTGGATCGTTAATTCTTTAAGTGCTCACTGAGCTGAAGTCTTGCAAGTCATGCAAAGGTCTCATGTGATGTCATGTAGTTCGAACTCTGAATTTGTGTGCGATTTTAAAAAGCTTCCCTTTCTCCAAAATGTCAATTTAGGATCCGCTGTAGTGTAAAGAAACAACTTTTTTTTTTTTTACCAACATAGATATTGAAGTCAAGGAGCACCTCAACGTGTCGATCAGCTCAAGCACGTTCCCATCTGCACACTCCTATAGATGCTCACTGAGCGCAAGACTTGCTCAGACTTTTTGTTTAACCTACAGGCCATTTTTTCTTGAAAATTTCAAGTTAGGCAGCACTGTACTGCAGTGTAAGGAAGGCTCAGCTAGTAAATAGCTAATAAATAACAAAGACCATAGTAAAGGCATTATTAAGAATTATGTCCCATTTAGGTCAAATTAAGGCAGGTTACTACAGTTGCTCAAGGGTTTGTTTTGTTTAGCATTCCATTGCAATTACTGTAATTTTGTATTCAAATATACTGGAAAATAATATGTATGGCTTAATATGTTAGCACAACATATAAAGTAAAGACATTTTCTTGGTGTGACATATTGTAAAATGTCAAAATTCAGACGCGGTAAAGTAACCAAGACTGATTGATATTGATTGTATCAATCAGAGGGTTGATCCATACCCCAGGCAAAATCTGTGTTTTTTTCCAGTCCGTTTGTGCTGTAACTGTTGTGTGTGAACAACTCTGACACAAAACCAGATCTAAAGATCAGTTTCACTCTGAAAGGGAGTGACTCACTTCTCATTCAAAATTGCTGGTCATTTTCACCAGAAAAAAGCAAAAATATGACAACAAATAGCAAGGTTGTTGTGCTGTCTTTAAGTGATGGAACTACAGGAGGTATGCATTGCTATACAGTACTTATTTCTTCTATATAACACACAATATGCTGTTTGTTGCTACACTGCAAAAGCTGTGAAGAAGGCTCTAATCTTGTTAGTCAAAAAATATTTTTTGGATAAGATATTACTTTTGTTGCTTTTCAGTTTGTAGCTATGACTGGTAGAAAATAAAGATGATGGATTTACTCCTAAGCACGGACTGCATATACCTGCCTTTCCAATAAGTAGCATCCATGAGTCGGATTTAACTCAATGTTTACGTTGCCACACTTTCCAGAAGAACGCGGTGATTGACAGCTTGCAGGAGCAGGTGAACAACGCCAAAGATAAACTTCTACGTCTGGTATCAGCCAGCAGAGGGGATGTGGACTCCACAAATCTCCCCTCCTCCTCCACTCAGACCACAGAACTTCAATCCTGTAACCTTCCAGCTTCTCCACCTCAGAGGGACAACAAGTCCAGACTCTCACACGTGTCCGTTTTACCTTGTTTTATTGATGCTGACCATCCAGGGTCTTCTGAGCTCGTCCCTCCATCAAGCTCCATAACTCCTCCTGCAGCCCACTCTCCTGTCCTGGGTGGGTTGGTTGTAGATCCACGTAAGTCCACAGCAGAGGATGCAGGATTACTTAGGACAGCAGAGGAGACTGCTCACTTTGTCACTTCAGTCCAATCGCGTAGATTGTTAAACCCTTGTGAGGTTGAAACCTTAAGCAACTGCCCAACATCCCCCTTGGGACCAAGCACCCGACCAACTGGTTTTGTTAGTAGCGAGAAGTTGCAGGAGATCCTTCAAGAACTTAATGTGGAAACAGTCTTGTCCAGAAGGCCTTCTCACATCAAATTCATACAGGACTCCTCGCTTTCCCCAATCTCCTTCCAGACACCCCGCTCCCCGAACCCTACTTTAGTCTTCCACTACCCCAGCATATCCCCCTACGCCATGAGGAAACGTCGGCCACCCTTTCATTCGCCGAGACGTGGTGTGGCCCCAGCTTGTCTCTACACAAAGGCTGCTAGCTGTAGGCGGACGAGATACACCAGCGGGGCCCAGAATCAAAGCAAGCATCCTGAAGGAGTGATCCTAAATGGGGGAGTCACAATGGGTAGTACCCTCCGGGTTCCTCTTGAGGTGCAAGTGCAGGATAAAGAAAGCTTGGCATCAAGGCCTGATATAGATACCTGTGATATAAACATGGGCAGCGATGCCAGGCAGAACTGTGAAGAAAGGATGGACCCTTGCCACCACTGGGACTCAGACTCGAGCAGCTCAACAGACTACTGCTTCTACCACCGACCGTACTGTGACTCCTGCTTGCAGAGAGGCTCGATTTTGTCCTCAGACTCCTCCTCAGACAGCGAGTATGAAGGTTACAGCCTCTACCGCGCTCCACATCCTGTTGTGTTCAAGGAAGACCTCAAACCAACACTTGTGTAAACAGGACTTTGAGGCACCATTTAGTTCAAATGATCCTTAAGGACAACTTTAACAACAAGTAAGTTAAACTTCATTTAACTTAGTGAAATCAATTTGACTGCAGTGGGATATGTTATTTAACGGTGCAAAACAGTATTTCCAAAAGGTGAATACACCACTCACATTTCACAACAATTGTATTATATCTTAGGGACAATACTGTAAAAATACAACTTGGATAAAACTTACAGTAGTCAGTGTCCAGGTTAAAAAGCTGATAGATTTAAAATATAACACCACATGTTGCAGTAAGTACCACAACCACAGTTTCCTAATGCACTCAGGCAGCTGCAGACCATAAACAAGACACAATTAACGTACTTCTTACTTGCCAGATATTTTGACAACAATGGCGGTTTGTTGGATACTAAATCACTGCTGCTATTCAAGATGTATACTGACTACTCTAAAGTATATCCAAGTTGAATTTGTGCCTTAGGAAGATATGCTGTAATGAAATGCACCTTTTGTGATTTACCGTATATGCACAGCTGTGTTTATTTTATACATTTAACAGACATCGAGCTCTGAATACCCAACAGTACACCTGCATTATCTAATGACAGGAGTTGTATCAAAAATGTTGCCTTCATATGGATAATAATATGCTAACTAAAATATTAGGAACCGTTCTCATTTTGATGCAGACGACAACCACAATAATGAACACCTCAGCATTATTACGATACGGCTCTTATGACAGATCTCATTGGATTATGCAGGGGTAAGGGACGGCGTGGCGAAGTTGGTAGAGTGGCTGTGCCAGCAATCGGAGTGTTGCTGGTTACTGGGGTTCAATCCCCACCTTCTACCTCCCTAGTCACATCCGTTGTGTCCTTGGGCAAGACACTTCACCCTTTGCCTCTGATGGCTGCTGGTTAGCGCCTTGCATGGCAGCTCCCGCCATCAGTGTGTGACTGTGTGTGTGAATGGGTAAATGTGGAAATACTGTCAAAGCGCTTTGAGTACCTTGAAGGTAGAAAAGCGCTATACAAGTATAACCCATTTATCATTTATTTACTTTATATTTATGTTGGGGCTGGTGAGTGTGTTTTGCATATTTACATATATTTTGTTTTTTATTGACAAATGAAACTATTTAAAAATACACTGGTTAGTGACATTACATTGTCAGACTTGACGATGAAGAATTTAAGGAACGCTATATTTATTGTGTTATTTATTTTTACAAGTTGCTTTCTAGATCACTTTAGTAATGTTGTGATTCATTTAAAAATGTGTTTTAATGTACAACTAGAGTGTTTTAATTTATTGGTCTTCTTGTGACAAACACTTCAAGCACATGATGTGAGCATGAGGTGAATACTCCATATTTCTACACTCAAAATGTTTTGTCTGTATGTTGGACTAAAAGGGCACAAAGAGACCCCACTGGCCCTCAAACACTTCTCTTTCTTACATGTTGATTTTCTTCTCTCTTACTGATTGCATGACGAGCCAAACACAAAGTTTAGACACTTAATTCATGCCACTGAGTTGCCCAAAGGCAGTAACCAGTCTGGTTTTTATATCCGAGTCTGTGCTGCTTCGCTTTATGCCTCATTTTATTACAATTTAATCACACCCTAATTGCTTTGACAGTGAGGGGCCTTTACAAGACCAATATAAAGAACCAATACATAATTTACACACTAATTTGTCTGTACAACACAGCAATTTCAGGTTATTTTGTTGTCTTTTCTTGTATTATTTTTGCTCTGCTGCAGCCATATTTCTGGGGCACTCTTCATTCTGCATATTTGAAGCACTGAAGGGCAGACTGAGTAGAGGAATTCTCTTTGTAGAGTACAACACAAGACGATACAAACCACACAAAAGACTCTGCCAGCTTTCATGTGTGTGGGAGGGAAAATCTTCCTGAAGAACTAAGATTAGCTTGTTACACTCCGGTTTGAAGGATACTGACTGGTCCGCTTAATGAGAACGAGTGGCTTTATGAATAAATCTGTATTTAATATAAAATACACACTGGAATAAAAGAGGGGCGAAACAGTGTCCTGTCGGGTGAAACAAGCCTTGAGAACTGGACTGAAATATAACAAATCAAGTTAACATCACAAAATACACATCTACATGGTCTGTTTGACAACGTAATGTTTGAAAGGGACAAACGGTAGAAAATGGATGGGTGGATGGATATGTATACCAAAAAAAGCGCCTGAAAGTTACCAAGCGGGTTGTAAACTACCTTGGAGACAACAATATTGTCTAGTCTTACCATTGTAAATTCTACTGGATTATTAAATGTCCCATAAGACACACTTGCGCAACAACTTTAATGAAATAAGTCACAGATGTCCCACAATATGTGTTTTAGAAGTGTTTTGTTCAATATCTAGCCTTGATGCTGAAATGTAGACAGTTTAAAAGTATTTATAGTAAGCCCTACTGAAAAAATGCTGTTTTATGTATCTATAACTTTAACGCTACATATATTTTGACAACAATGGCTGTTTGTTGGATACTAAATCAGTGCTGCTATTCAAGCAGTACACTAAAGTATATCCAAGTTAAATTTTTGTGCTCTTTATCCACTTTTGACATATGCACTGTAACTCTACAGTCTGCACTTGTCCAATGTCATGGAGGCCATACATCACATACAACAACATACAGTAGGACACAATTGTTAGCAACACTAGCTTAGCTAACTGAGGTACTTGGCTTTTGATTGATTGATTGAGACTTTTATTAGTATGTTGCACAGTGAAGTACATATTCCGTACAATTGACCAGTAATTGGTAACACCCGAATAAGTTTTTCAACTTGTTTAAGTCGGGTTCCACTTAAATTGATTCATGATACAGATATATACTATCATCATAATACAGTCATCACACAAGATAATCATCAGAGTATATACATTGAATTATTTACATTATTTACAATCCGGGGTGTGGGATATAATCACATTTCTAACAGCAACATCATATTCGCTGAATAAAAACAAAACAATTAAAGCTACGCATGTAGCTGACTGGTAGATAATTGGCGGAAATCCAGGCTCCATTTTAAGATGCGAAGCCTTTTGTATTTAATTTTTATTTACAAAACTGTCCTCTGTGAAATCATGGCTTTACAATCACCTATAGCGTCATCCACACTTTGAACTTCAAAAGCGAACGTTTGTGGCGCTTTGTGGCACTTATAAACCAGTTGTAGTGACACATGCGATATGCCTTCAGAACATCGTTACAAAGTCATATTTGCATGATAGCGGACTTAAGTGTTAATATATAAAGGACACATGGACAGAAAGTCTTTGAAAAGTGGGGGAATTACACGTTCCATATACCGCAGAAGTAGCAATTATTATTTGAGCAATTAAATAAAATCTGAATGTTTAGGCCAAAATATCACAGTATTTCTGACTAAAAAGGAACTTAATAAAACCAAAATAGAGGCCTGTTAATGAGCGCTACACATACATGAACACGCGTGGCACTTTTCTCAATGATTTATGACTTGAAACAACGTTAATCCAAAGAAAATATGCGTTTTGAATTTACCTGGCAACAGTGCTGAATGGTGTCAGCTGACGACTGTTTGAGACGACACTCAAATGTCGAAACGCAATTGGCCGCACAAGCCATCCACCTTGCTAGCAGACCCGCCTTTTTATTCCTGTCTAGAATCCTTTGAAGTCATGTGGGGCGGTACCAAGAGCAATGCCATGTGGTGTTCCGGAACGTCGTTCTGATTGGTCTATATGACGCACGGTTAACGCCCACTCCTGGAACTATCGCCGTCTCTGATTGGTCGACTCGTGCCACCCCAGATTCGCCATTGCGAGCTCACGGCCTTCTCCTATTCTCCATTTGGGGTTACGTTAACGGCGTGAGATTCACATGGTCCCGGTCGCGTGTACGCAAACGGCGTACTGACAAAGACGGCAAGACCTATTGGGAAGGAATAAAAAAAGAAATCCTGTGCCGTCTTTTCTCCACAGTATAAAGCTGTTTTACTTGGACGTTCCAGCTGGAATTTAACTTAGCTTGGGCGAGGATTCGGCCCGGGGAGGTGTATTGCCTGAACGCAGAAGACGACTGCGGAAAGTGGACGTTTTTTCCCCTGCTCCGCTACGGCGAGTGAGCCGCCATGGCAGTCGGATCATTGAGGCTCCAAATCGGGATATGAAGAGCGACTGGATGGGCCACAAAACGCCGCATTTAGCTACATGCTAACATTAGCATCTTTGTGACGGGATTCTGACTGAATTTCTGTTTTTAAAAACAAAAGGAGGAGTCACAATTCATGAGTATTTTAATAGGTGTCTCAAAGGGCCCCTTGAGAGAGAATTATACAAGTGGAATAATGCAGTGATTTGGACTTAAAAATAGGCTAGTTTATTAGGTGTAAAAGAGGAAAGCGTGGGATCCGCCTGTGCAATACATTTGCTGTCATCATCCCTTATTTTTGGATGAAAAGCGTGTAACGAGACTTGAGACCACGAAGCACTTTGGATCATGTCGGGTCGGCCCAGGACCACATCCTTCGCGGAGAGCTGCAAGCCGCTGCCGCAGCCGTCGGCCTTCGGTAGCATGAAAGTCAGCAGTAAGTAGCGGTAATGGTCCGCACACTTCCCTTGCCACAGACACTGCAACCGGCGGGCCTGGGTGGGTGCCACCCGACCCGACACCGCGACCAGCCGGGGCTGTAGCCGCCGATTAGCTTAGCACGGTGCACGGGGAAGGGAAGAAAGCTCACTCCGGGCCCGGCTTTCTGGAGGGGGTTAGCAGGTAGCAGGAGGTGACAGCTAGGTGTCTTTAGTGGAAGCCCGGTTCCGGTAATTGTTATTGGGGATTGGGAAGATGAGTCATATCTGTGTTGCTACATAGCTATGCGCATGTTAACGCGGCAGGGCCAAGCAGTGCTATTACGCAACTGTCAAAACGGAAGGTGCGCCCACTGCTGACCGAGGAGGCTGGCGTGATCCAGGAAAGGGCAGGATTTCTAATAGTTTTGCTCTTGAAAAAAAAAGAAATATATATATATAGTGTCATCTAGTCAGTTTCATCCGCTCACAGAGGCGTTAAGGCCAGTAGAAGCTAATGCACTTACATTATCATATTTTGGCTGAACCTCACATTTATGACATTCATGAAATTTATATTTAGGCATGGCATTCCTAATGCTGCACGGACGTCAGCTGTGTGTATTTTTTTTAAACATGAATCATTATTTGCTCATATACGAACTTTATTTATGTATGTAGGCTAATTAATAAATAGCATCTTGCAGCATTGCGCCTGCAGAAATGTGACAGAAAGGCTGTTGAGGAATGTTGATTGAGCGTCAGTGCTGACTAGGATGATGCTAGTGGGGTGAGGCCAGAGGCTGGGTCTCCACACACACATACACGCACACACAAGCGAAGGGTAAGATGCCCTAGCAATTTAAACCCAATCATTACCCTGAATCAGATATTGCTGTCAGTATGCATTCTATAGTACAATGCCAAATCTGGTGCTTGTCAATAGGTCGACTCACTCTACGTACCATAGAGGAGGAAGTCCATCCATTTTTCTACCGCTTATCCCTTTTGAGGTCGTGGGGGGTACTGGAGCCTATCTCAGCTACAATCGGGCGGAAGGCGGGGTACACCCTGGACAAGTCGCCTCCTCATCGCAGGGCCAACACAGATAGACGGACAACATTCACACACTAGGGTCAATTTATATTTTAGTTTAATTAGCAGCCAGTTCCACGCAAATAAAGTTTTCTTTTAAGAAAATGTCCCCCGCCAAAATTTTTAAAAATCAAAAACACCCTTTCTACTAACCTCGTCACGTCCGTTGTGTCCTTGAGCAAGACACTTCACCCTTGCTCCTGATGGGTAGTGGTTTAGGGCCTTGCATGGCAGCACCCGCCATCAGTGTGTGAATGGGTGAATGTGGAAATAGTGTCAAAGCGCTTTGAGTACCTTGAAAGTAGAAAAGCGCTATACAAGTATAATCCATTTACATTTACATCTATTAAACGAGAAATAAAAAAGATCAGGTCTTGAACAATGTTGATGTAGATGAAATGGATTGTTGGCAAATCTGTTGAATATGTTGCTGTAATACTTCAAAATAAATCAATGCAAATAATAGCTAATTATTAGAAAGCATACTCTGGTCATGTATGTGGGTCACAATAAACCATACAGTGGAACCTCATCATGCAACCCATGCGTGTCAAACTTGATTTCATTGAGGGCCACATCGCTTTAATAGCAGCCTTCAGAGGGCTAAGTGTAACAGTGAATATATAATTTTAGCGTATAATTTAAAAGTTTTTTGGAATATATCATGTTTTTTTATGATCAGATATTATTTCAGTACAGTTTAAAATCATACAATACAATTGTATGCAGTACATGCAATTATTTCTGTCAAAATTAAAATAATACATACGTTTAGTGCTTTATTGACGCACATAATTTCCAGGCTTTCGCAGGCACATGAAACAATGTGGACTGGGCCTTGAGTTTGACACAGGGTTATATAATGTTTCTTTACCATGGATATTACAGCTGATCTGTTCCAGTGGTTGCCATCATGAAAGTGTACAGGCAAGGTTTTGAGTGACATTTGAACATTTTTTTAAGATCAAATTGTGTTACTTGTTGATAATAATAAGTACAGTTGTAATGGAAGTCTTGGATGTTCCCTATGCAAGCATGTGACATTGTGAATTTCCGTGTTTTTAAACATTCATTTTCCATCAAAATGTAATTTTCTAATTTTTTTAATGAAATATCAATAAAAATACAATCCAAACTAAATTTGTTGAATGCTCTCCTCAGCCGCAGGTACTCAAATGTTCCTCTTGCCTAAATGCCGCACTGAGTTGCAGGACAAGCTAATATGATTAGTCGCAAAGTAGACAGACGTCAGCATTGGGGCTCTGATAGCGAACAGAGGCGGCAATAAATAAGCTAGTTAGATGGTTAGCTAACTAGCAAGCTTGTTTCGGTGCTTCAAAACAAATACCATACCATACCATACCAACTTTATTTATAAAGCCCTTTAAAAACAACCACAGTTGAAAAACAAAGGGCTGTACACCACAAAGAAATAAAGGCAAAGGACAGACTAAAAAATAAAATTTAAAACAGAAGTAAAATACACATTAAAAAAGCAAATACAAAATTACCCTAAGAACAATTTTGTTAGATAAAAAGCAGTTAAAAGTTAAAAACAGTTAAAAAAGTTAAAAGTTAAAAACAGTTTAAAGTCTCATGCTGGGTTAAAAGCCAGTGAATAAAAATGGGTTTTAAGAAGGGTCTTAAAAATAGCCAAAGAAGGGGCCTGTCTCACATGGAGTGGAAGATCATTCCAGAGTTTGGGGCCTTCCGCCCGATTGTAGCTGAGATAGGCTCCAGCGCCCCCCGCGACCCCGAAGGGAATAAGCGGTAGAAAATGGATGGATGGATGGGGCCCGCAACAGAGAAGGCTCTGTCCCTTTTGAGAGCACCAAAACAAGCTTGTTAGTTATTAACCATGATCTAGCTCGTTTACTTGTTGTCGTCTCTGTTGGCTTAACGAGCCACAACGTTGACGGTTGTCCATTATGCTGAGATAATCATATTTGGATGATTTTCAATCCGAACACTATTGGTTCGGAACCAGTTGTAGTTCTAGAGTATATTTATTAGAAGCCAACGAGAAGGTATATTTCTTATGTGACAGATTGCAAACAGTGGTCACGACACTGGAAGTATATTACCCGACGGGGCGTGGCTGAAGGATAGTTGCCAAATGAAAAAACATTTTTGGAGTTCTTTGCATGCATTTTCGAGAATTTTACGTTACATATTCAATGATAATAATGTTGGTAAATTATCTACTAATGAAACAAGAAAATATGTTGTACATTACATGGGACATGTGTCTAAAAGACCGCCAGAAGAGGTTACAATGTACAGCCAGTAAAACACACTACATTTGAGAGAGGTTTTACATCTGGGTATGCTACACTACCTTCTGGTGGAGGCTCGCGTGTTTGTAGTTGTCACAGCAGATGTAAACCGGACAAAGTGCTTAAGTGGCACTGGTGCAGTGTTATTTAGGATTCTATGGGCCATTCGTATTGATGCAAATCTTTGAATGTTGTCAAAATTTTACAGTCTATATTTTTGAAGAACTAAACAGTGATGGTGTTGTTGCGATTATTTATGCAAGGTTTCCAATGGCCTCAGTGGGATTTTGCTTGCCTGGGACCAACATGTTATAAAATATAAAAACGAGACATAATCATTGC
This sequence comes from Entelurus aequoreus, assembly GCF_033978785.1. Taxonomy (NCBI): domain Eukaryota; kingdom Metazoa; phylum Chordata; class Actinopteri; order Syngnathiformes; family Syngnathidae; genus Entelurus; species Entelurus aequoreus. The sequence goes on along the minus strand of NC_084744.1, from coordinate 15,143,590 downwards.
ATTAAAATAAGTTTGAGCTGCCTTCAGTGTTAACAAATTCTAATACATTTGAACATTTTTATGTTGTACCTAAGACTCTGGCACATCTGTTTATGTTTTTTAAAGCCAAGTGTTGGGTCTAAAATGACACCCAGGTAACTATATTCACTAACATTTTGTATTATTTCCTTATTAAGAGTAATATTTGGAAAATATGTCGTTTTATATTTGTTTACAAAATACATTGTTGCCGTTTTCTAAATGTTTAATAAAAGACTAGAGTCATGTAACCATCTTGCCACCTTCTCCATGGCTGCTGTACGTTTTTTTTGGCAACCGTTTCAGCGTCTTTTCCCCAAGTATAAATAACCGTGTCATCTACATGCATCTAGATATTAACATCCTCACATACAGATGGCAGGTCGTTTATATACATGGAGAAAAGAAGAGGGCCGATGTTCGAGCCTTGTGGCAGGCCAATATCGGTAGCAGTGAAACTGGATGTTGTGTTGTCAATACGAACACGTTGGGTCCGACCAGATAAGTATGACATAATTCAGGCCAGAGTATCTGTCGTCAGTTTAAACGTTGTTAATTTTGTAAGTAACGTTGGGTGACTGACTGTATCGAATGCCTTGCAGAGGTCTAAGAATATTGCTCCAACTAAACCTCTGTTGTCAAGGTTTTGTTTTATTGTTGTTAGTAGAAGGCAACATGCAGTTTCAGTTGAGTGATTTGCCCGAAACTCACACTGCATGTGATGTAGAAGGTCTTCATTGTCCAGATGTTCTGTGAGTTGTTCAACGACCACTTTTTCTATTGCTTTGGATATAACGGGGAGAAGGCTAATTGGTCTGTAATTGTTGATATCTTGTTTATTTCCTGCTTTATGGATTGGGATGATAGTGGTTGTTTTCAACACGGCAGGTAAAGTATTTTCTGTTATTGATTGATTTATCAATGCTGTTATTGGAGCAGTAAGACTATCTTTATACGTTTTTTGGAAGAACGTGTCCAAATCATATATATCTCCAGACCGTGAGCTTGATAGTGTGATTCTATGACTATTTTACTGCCATGTTTTTGTGCTATTTGTAAGTCATGTTTTTTGAAATTGTAAATGTTGCACCATTTGGAACTTTTTGGAATTATGTATTATCGAATAACATTACGTATTGTGTATGTTTCAGAACATCTTTAGTAATGCGCGTCCAAATTGATGCCTGCGGATGTAAATAGCACACTCAGGGAAGATTTATCCATGTGTAATATTCATCGACAGTCACCTCAATAATTTGGCTGTTTGTATTTTTCTGTGGGTCAACTGCATGCACATGCTGAAAAGCAAACCCTGCAACACGAGGACATTGATTCGTCTGATCCCCCAACTGTCAATACATGATGCACTTAGTGCAACCATCTGTCATTTACATTACAGGGAATGAGTCTGTCATGGTGGAACTGGAAATAATACGTGAGATTTCTTCTGTGTTCTATGACAAAGTGAACCCCATCCCTGATACTATAATACAGGAGCATATTTTGTGGAGTTTTCTGCTCTCCACACACTTCTATGGAGGTTAATGCGTGTTAATTTTTTGGACACTAAATTTATGTAACTGAATTTTTTGAATTTTAATTTTGTATTTTTTTTTTTACATCAAAAATGCTTGTGTTTAAAAAATCTCCATCCATCCATCCATTTTCTACCGCTTATTCTCATCGGGGTCACGGGGGGCGCTGGAGCCTATCTCAGCTACAATCGGGCGGAAGGCGGGGTACACCCTGGACAAGTCGTCACCTCATCGCAGGGCCAACACAGATAGACAGACAACATTCACACTCACATTCACACACAAGGGCCAATTTAGTGTTGCCAATCAACCTATCCCCAGGTGCATGTCTTTGGAGGTGGGAGGAAGCCGGAGTAAATCTGTGTTTTAAAATTCAGTATATAATAATTCAATAGAAAAAAATTCAGCGGGCCACATTGAAATGTTAATGATGTTGTATTATACCCAGTTAATTGCCTTTTTTATGCTGTTTTGCAAGACCTGCGTCCCATGACCTCAAACTTCACACCTCATTGGCTGGTTCTGAGACAAGACCGATCACTTAAGTCTTAATTTACCAGAAGTGAGTACCCCGCCTTCCGCCCGAATATAGCTGGGATAGGCTCCAGCAGCCCCCGCGACTCTGTGAGGGACAAGCGGTAGAAAATAGCTGCAGTCTTGCTTTTTGAAGCAGCAAATTTTTCAACACAGAACTTTTCAGCACTGAATTTTTGTACACTGACTTTTTATGCACTGAATTTTTAAACACACACGTTGCTAACACATTATTTTTCACAAAATTATCACAATAATTTGATGTAAAAAAAAAGTTGTTCCATAAATTCAGTGTAAAAAATAAGCTTTCGTAACAAAGACACTAATGAAACTTCGTTTACTCGCTCACTGTAGTAGCTAAAATCCATTCATTTTGCCTTTTAAAATAAGTGAAGTGAGCTTTGCAGGTTTTCAAAAATATGTTTTTCTTGATTTTTCTAAAGCTGCTTCTGTGCCTCTAATGACGTCTCACATATTGAAAACCAATTTCTATGATGTAATGATTTTGCCAAGCTCTTGTATCTAGTTTAAATGTGTTTTTTTTCTCAGAGAATTATGAAGTATCTACTAGTAGTATCTAAAGAGGGTATTAATTCTCAGTTCGGACTCAAAAATACTTAAGGTTGTTGTCTGTGTGTACCCTGTGATTGACTGGTCAGTCAATCACAGCTACTTCTACCCTGAATAGGCACCAGTTCACCCATAACACTCAACAAGATGAGCATTCAAACAACGATTATCAATGCATTAGCATTGAAAACCAAGGGAAATAGCTGATTGAAACAGTTGATAAAATTAAAGTTGTGCTCAGCAGTTGTTTTTATTTCGTAACTTCTTTGTCTCATGTTGAACGTGATTTTAAAGAATGAAATGTATACATTATATGTTGAAATTATTATGTTCCAGGATGCTGGTTTGGCTCTGGTTTTTTTCTCCCCCCATTGGAAATCAAGACGAATTCAGTTCCAGATTAAAATTGTTTCATAACATTAACACTGTTGGTGTCGTTCACAAGTGTTAAATTGACATGAAAAACTTTTTTTTTTTTAAGCTGTAATGAGAGACATCTTGGACTTGTGATTCTGATATTTGAACATTCTTCACACACGTGTAAAAAGGAACATTATCCACTGTGAAACGTATTGTTTTGTACTTCGGACTGTAGTTGTGTATGAGCACTTCACCTCCACGTTGTCTATCAATGCTTACTTTCTGCTACACACAAATACATGGAGGCAGTAACTGGGCTGATGATCCCCGGCAGCTGTTATGTTCCTGTAGAGAGCGCTCTTTTAGCATTCAGCCAAACGTGCACACACGCGCCATACGTTGACACGCCCACACGAGGGGTTCTTAGGGGTTTGTGTTTTTGGGATAGTAAGGCAGCTGGCCAAGCACAATGAGCGACTTGTTTAGCATTTCAAAGTTACAGTGCTTGCAGTACTCATCCTTTTCTTTCCTTCCAACCTTGTTCCTGGTACCCAAGCGATGGGGAAAAAAACAAACCACTTATGCTCTTTGATTCCCTAACCAAACGGAAGAGCGCTGCATAAGATGAGAATTGCTTCATTGATTTTTGTAAAGCAGACAAAAAAATAGTGAACACAGTTTTTGCACGCATATTGTAGAGGGACATCAAACATTTTTTTCTGTTCTGAAAAACACCATGTTGTCTTTACTTAAGAAGAGGGAAGGGATACAGGATTCTAGTTTATTGAATTTCCGGGAGCCTTCACTGAAACAACTATGAATAACTTTTCACACAATTTTTGTAGCTGCTCTGAATAAACGAGTCTGCCTTCAGAGGTAGTAACACAGCTAAAAGACAGAGGTGGGACAACGCCTGTGTTTAGGGTTCTTACACAGTGCTGGAATCAGGTTATGAACGTCTAACATTAACTTCTCCTGTCCGGTGGAGCTTAAAACAATTGTGGCCATGTTGCTCTTTGAAATCTCATACAGTTCCGTCCATATCCTACTTTAAAGTTAAACTTAAAGTACCAATGATTGTCACACACACACTAGGTGTGGTGAAATTTGTTCTCTGCATTTGACCCATCCCCTTGTTTCCCCCCCTGGGAGGTGAGGGGAGCAGTGGGCAGCAGCGGTCGCCACACCCGGGAATCATTTTTGGTGATTTTAACCCCCAATTCCAACCCTTGATGCTGAGTGCCAAGCAGGGAGGTAATGGGTCCCATTTTTATAGTTTGGTATGACTCGGTCGGGGTTTGAACTCACAACCTACCGATCTCAGGGCGGACACTAATCACTAGGCCACTGAGTTGGTTTGCTGGGTTCTGTATAAGAAGCACATGCAACTAAATGCCAGATCATGCTTTTTTCCCTTAAGAGGTGGTAACAGGCTATCCGCGACTTAGGTATAAAGTTCAACATCCAACTCGCACCTGTTTTGCTGCCTTGTCGCTGTGCGAAGCAAACACACTTGCGGCTATATCCCACTTTGCTGGGTTCTGTATAAAAGGCACACAACACTAAATTGGCCCTAGTGTGTGAATGTGAGTGTGAATGTTGTCTATCTGTATAAAAGGCACACAACACTAAATTGGCCCTAGTGTGTGAACGTGAGTGTGAATGTTGTCTATCTGTGTTGGCTCTGCAATGAGGTGGCAACTTGTCCAGGGTGTACTCCGCCTTCCGCCCTGCAGCTGAGATAGGCTCCAGCACCCCCCACGACCCCGATAGGGACAAGATGGATGGAAAACTAAATGCCGACCTAGTAAATATCCGCCTTAATAAGTGATAACAGAGGTGATATGCTGCCTGTTTCTAAGGATGATGTATGAAGTTCAACACTCAACACTCGCTTTTCTCTCCTTATTGTGTTGAAATGAATTGGGGCAGTTGCTGTTTAAAAGCGCACATAGTTGCGGTATAATCCAACTTGTCTGGGTTCTGCATAAAAAGCACACAAAACTAATGTGATCTCTGTGTGAAAGAGACTAATGGCGCAAGCAGGCCTCAAACCCGTGACCATGGCATTGGATGTGTTGATTATTGTTTCCGCATAGGTCTTCCTACTTGAGAACTGTGTACACGTTAGAGATATATGTTAATGGCTTGGAATCATCTTTTGACATGAATGAATGAAATGAGTTTATTTCGGTCATATAATCAACCATTTTGTGTGATCAATTTAACAGCACAGATTATACATATTAACAATCATACACAAACACACACAAAAAGAAAAAGAATGACCGAAAAAGGAATAGGCTGAAGCCAAGGCTTATATTTGCCTATCCTATACATTCACTGAAAATTATATTGCCTGGAACATCAACGTTAAAAAAATCATGAATGAACTACAGAGACCAAGCTTGTGGTTCTGAGAAAATGAATGGAAGCTTTTAGCAAAAAAAAATTAATCTTAATAGCCAGTAATCGGTTTGTCAAACCGAACTTAGTCCAAAAAAATTAATTTTCTGTTGCTTTTCTGATTACTTGAATGTTCCTCATCAGTGAGAATTCCCCCTGTGGATATGTGCGTGTGAACAGACTTTTCTCAGTTTGAGAAAGTGCAGAGGCGTCCTGGAAAGGCCCTGCTGAGTTATGTAGGCTGAGTTGTAGTGATCTCTTGGGTCACTGCTACTACAAAGACCCGTTTTGATATAACTCTGTGCTGGGAGAGCCCAAACCTGCTCCCTGTCTTCCTGAATCATCATCAACTGTGTCACTTATCTTAGCAGGAAGCATCAGCATCAGCTTTCTAGGCAACCGCTTTGCAGAATCCAGCTCAGCATTTAAGTATTCATTGATTGAAAAATAGCAACCATTTAAAAAAATTTAGAGAATCCGTTTTGAGCAAAATTATTGAAGCTTGTAAAGATGTACTGTAGCTAAATGAACACCAAGTAGCCCTAAAACAATTCAATTAATAATACCTCTATTCTATTAACCTCACAGTCTTCTATAGTCATCGGGTGCACAAAACCGCAAACGTAAAGTCTCTTGATTAGAGCTGGGTCAAATAGATTGGCGTTAGCTGTGAAACATACTTGAATGTTGTGTTCTGACTCACTTTCTCCTTGTTCTCCTCCAGGAGATAAAGATGGCAGCAAGGTAACAACAGTTGTGGCCACACCAGGTCAAGGCCCAGACCGGCCACAGGAGGTGAGCTACACGGACACTAAGGTCATCGGCAACGGCTCGTTCGGCGTTGTCTACCAAGCCAAGCTTTGTGACTCCGGAGAGCTGGTGGCCATCAAGAAGGTGCTGCAGGACAAGAGGTTTAAGGTAAGCGAACATCGCAGTTGCAGAGAATCAGTACGTCACTTCTAATTGTGGCCTTCAGTCTTTGTTGCAAGTGGTGATTTGTTGCTGTGAACACGTATACTTTTTCACAAGAACAGTGCAATTGGAAAAGCTGCGAAAGAAGAAGCTTTTCGCTACCGCCACATAGAGTGTGTACTTATGGAGCTAAATTAGAGCCCAAGAAAATAAAAATTAAAATGATAAATAAATATCAAGTTTTGATGTTTTTTTCAAAAATACATCAGTGTATTCAAAATAAAATTAAGTGCACACATTTTTCCCTGGTTAAATATAATTTAGATTCACACTTAGAATAATTTTTCATTTTTTAGCGTGGAACGCATGCATGGGGTGTGGACTCATAACAGAAAGCTCAGTAAAAGAAAAAGGAGCGTCCCTTATCACGTTGTCTTCAGGAAGCTTGGGAACTAATTCAGTTCAAGCCGAAATCGGAATGTAAAGCTTGGCTTTTGAACTGCATCATCTGCCATAACTAGTTGCTGCAGTTTGGCAATTTGTCCTCTGTGCTGTTTAAAACAGCCTTCGTGTCTTACTGGCATCTTTTCTTTGCATGGTTTAGCCTATATAAAGTATTAGCTTGAACTGAATTAGTTCTTAAGTTCACTGAATGCAACGTGATAAGGGACGCCCCTCATCTGTTATGATTCCACACCCCTCGCATTACCATGAATTGATTAACGTGGACCCCGACTTAAACAAGTTGAAAAACTTATTCGGGTGTTACCATTTAGTGGTCAATTGTACGGAATATGTACTGTACTGTGCAATCTACTAATAAAAGTTTCAATTAATCAATCAAAACGCTCCGCGCTAAGAAAAAAAAAAACGATTTAAATCTGAAACAAACAGAAGCTCAAATAACAAAACATAGGAAAGTGAACAATTAAAATAAATAATTCATTCAAAAGCATTGTAGGTGTGAATCAAAATTATATTCAACCTGGAAAAAAATAGTGTTCACTAATTTAGTTTTACCTGCTTTGAGCATGTAAGATGTTTGTTTTCCAAACCAAAATACATGAGTCCAGCGTGGTCTGTCAGGTTTAATTTCGTTGCCATTTCCTTGTGCAAAGCTGTGCACGCAACCTCGTACCTGACTTTGACTTGATTTGACGGATTGGGTTGTTTTTCCTCAGCTAGGGCGACATTGCTTGGTCATAAACTGTTTCTCAAAAGAAAAAGTTGCACCTGCAGTGTGTGTTTAAATCACATATTCACTGCTGTTCTGTATGTTTATAATAATTATGGTGTCAAGATTTATGTAATAATTGTGACTTAGTTTCTGTTTCATGACAGGCATTAGGCATCGGTGGTCGTGTCCGCAATAGCCAACTGGCTAACATGAGCAGTATTAGCACTGTGTTTTTCACACTTTTTATGGCTTTTGGATTACAAGTTGTCATCAAATTGGCAAAGTAACCTATCATCCACAACAGGGGTCACCAACGCGGTGCCCGCGGGCACCAGGTCGCCCGTAAGGACCAGATGAGTCGCCCGCGGGCCTGTTCTAAAAAAAAAAAAATTTTATTTTTTTTTTTATTTAAAAAAAAAAATTTAATCTACATAGAAAAAACACAAGATACACTTTCAATCAGTGCATCAACCCAAACAACCTCCCCCATGCACACCCACTCACACAAAAGGGGTTATTTCTTTCTGCTACCAATATTCTGGTTCCCACAACATAGACAACACATCTGCAAGGGACACAGTCCCTGAAGCACACATGATTGTATAGGCTGCTGGTCCACTAACATTTTCATTAATTACTATTTTTTATGTAATTATTTTTATATTGTTTTACTTTCTTTTTTATCCAAGAAAATGTTTTTTATTTATTTATCTTATTTTATTTTATTTAAAAAAAAAAAGGCCTTATCTTCAACAGACCAGGTTGTCAATGAAATTAGATTTGTTTAAAGGGTTTTTTAAACCAGGCCCAGTCCAGATAATGTCCAAGTCGGACTCAGCAACACACACCTTCATTCATGTACACAGAAAAAAATTAGGGAACACAACAGATTGCATATAATTTATAAACAAAATTACATTTTCAAAATAAGCATTTATGTACAGTCCAGATTATGTCCAGGTCACTCAAATTAGGGAACACAACAACAGATATCATATAATCTATAAACATAATTATACTTTCAAAATAAGCCTTTGAGGACTTCTCATCTTTTTTTAAATGTTTTTTGGCATCATTATCGTTTTCAACCATGTAACTTTCTAAAGTTAGAAAATACTGAATAAATGTTTTAAAGAAAGTAATACTAAGTGAATATCTGTTTTTGGCCTTAAAAATAAACATTTTACCGAGTACTATAATTAAATTGACTAAATCATGATTGTCAATGAACTCTCCTAAAATAACAGAAACCACATTAAGCTTCATAAACAAACCAATCCTTAAACACATTTTTTCAACTTCCACCCAAAACAAAGACACAATATGACAATACCAAAACAAATGCAGGGTGGATTCAGGCTCCTGACAACAAAATCGGCAATCATCTGACTCTGTCATATTCCATAATTTTAACATTTTCCCTGTGGGTAAGAAGTTATAAATAATTTTAATTTGAAAATAACGATTTTGCACATCGATAGTGGTTTTATAGATTAGTTTGAATATGGCATCCCATGGCAACGGGCAGTCAAAAAGGTCCTCCCATTTTCCATTTGTGTTGTATGAGGCAGCCTTCAAAGATTTCTTTATTAAATAAAAAATTATATATTTTTCTATTTATTTTAGTTCCTTTTTGCCAACTAGAATTTCTTATTAGAGGTTTACAAACTAATAATTTAGTAGTTCCATAATTAATTATTTGTTTCCATCTTTTCCCAATTACTCCAGTTAGTTGATAAAATGAAAAGCTTGAGCAAGCATCACCATACATAGCTCTAAATTCATCATACTTCATAATTTTACCATTCTCATTGATAATATCATTGACAAAAATGATTCCTCTTTCAAACATATTTTTCCAAAAGAAAGGCTTTCCATCTATTACAATATTAGAGTTCATCCATATTAACTGCTGCAAAATATCGTCTCTTTTTTCTGGCACATAAAATTGAAAACACCACTATGAGTGGATTGTTTCCTTTATGAACCCCGCCATGTTTCCCAGCAGACTCTCTGGGAGGGGATCACTTGTAAAAAAGGATACAATTTCTTTTGATACAGTACATGTTTTTTGTCCAACAGGACATTTGTGTACCACTCAATGTTTAAATACATCTTTGGAACAATTGATGCTTTTAAAGACAGACACATAGCTTCAAGGTTGAGAAGTTTCAGGCCCCCATATTCATACTCTTTGTACAAAACCTTTCTTTTAATCTTTTCTGGTTTGCCGTTCCAGACAAAATCGAAGACCCTCCGCTCATAAATTTTAAAAAAGTTTTGTGATGGAGCTGGTAATGACAAAAACAAATAAATAAATTGAGGAATAATTAACGAGTTGGCAATAGACAATTTACCATACAAGGTTAGGGATTTCCCTTTCCATAATTGCATAATTTTGTCCAGCTTTCTTAGTCGATTATCATAATTTACTGAGCCTAGATCTTCCAGATTTTCTGGGACAACAACACCAAGTATGTTAACTGGTCCATCTGTCCACAAAACAGGCACTTTGCATTCCATTCGAAAGGACGTTCCCTTTAGATTTCCGATCCTTAACATTTTACATTTATCATAATTAAGCATAAGGCCAGATTGCTGTGAAAATATGTCCAAAAGATTAAGAAGGTTCCGCAAACAATGAAAAAAATCTTATCTTTGTGAATCAGCCTTTTCTGACATGAACTTCATCAAGAACAAACACAGAACACGCCTCACTGATGCACATCTGCAAGACTCACTCAGAGTTGCAGTGCCAAGTTACACACCAGAGTACAACACACTAGTTAACAGCATGCAATGCCAGGCTTCCCACTAACTGACAAAGAAACATAACAGATTTGGTGTCCAGTTCAAAGTGTGACATGATTTAAAAATTGGAGAGTTTACTTTTGTATTTTACATGAGTTATTATTTGTACAAACATGGTGCAAAGTAATTCATGATTTGTTAAAAAATGTTAGTGGCTAGCTAGTTAAAATGGGATATTGTGATTTCACAAGACTGTCTTAGAAGTGATCATTTGAAAATGTTCAATTTGAAAAATGTGCACTTAGAGAAAATATAAAAATAAAGTGTTGCATATTGATATTTATCTGTTTCTATATATATTTATTGTGAGAAATCATTAAGATGATGAGTGTTTCCACAAAGATAAATATCATTAATTATTAATAATAACAGAGTTAAAGGTAAATTGAGCAAATTGGCTACTTCTGGCAATTTATTTAAGTGTGTATCTAACTGGTAGCCCTTCGCATTAATCAGTACCCAAGAAGTAGCCCTTGGTTTCAAAAAGGTTGGTGACCCCTGATCCACAATAACCAACTGGCTAACATTAGCAGTAGCGGCACTTTGTTTTTCACGCTTTTTATAGCTTTTGGACAACCAGTATTCATCAAATTGGCAATGTAACCTATCACTTGACTCGTGGAAGTCATTCGAGAGCTGTTTGGTTTTGTAGTTTTTTCGCACACCTGCGTTTGAGGTTTGAGTAACAGTGCACTAGAAAAAAAACCCTCTTAAAAAGAGTAAAGAAGAATAACACAAGTTATTTTTTCACGTAATAAGCAGAAAATCTGCCAATGAAACAAGTCAAAATTGTCTTGGTAAGATTTCTTGAGAAAGGACTAAAATAAAATAAATAAGATTTAATTTGAGCTTTAAAAACTTAAAAGTGATCTTGAAATTAGCAATTAAAACTTATTAGCTATACTTATTAGTATTGTTTCATAACAAACTTGTGATGCTCAAAAGTAGTATGTTTTTCCTCTGAAGATCTATTGCCTAAAAACAAGTTATGACTCACTGACAAATTAAAGGATTGTGACTTGTATTAAGTTTGTTTAGCTATTTTAATTATAAAATTACAAATATATACTTGGTGAGATTGTGAGTTTTTACAATGCAGGGGTGCCAGTGAACGTGCTGGTCCCCGCCTGGTCCGGCTATATTGAAGTGAGTGTTTGTAAAGTGCACGGTCGCTGTATACACGGTTTTCCCCAGAGAAACAATCCTTGTCCTCACGATGACCACATTTTAGTTATATTACGTCAATTTCTGTGACTTTTCATGCTTAATAGTACATTTTGGTTATAATCACAGGGACCGAGAAAACTACAAGTCGTGGCTGACATTTATTTTGTTGCCCTCAGCTGTGCCTTTAAAGTATAAGTCCAAGTAAGGTCATTCTGTTCATATCTATGATTCTGTAAACGTTTGCGGTACCTTGTAAAGAAGTGAAGCGGAAAAATATTGACTCTGATTGGCTGTTGTTATAGACATTTCTACCATGTTTGGCCGATTTAATAAGCCTTTTGGCGATCTCCTTCACACTCGCCTTCTTCGTTCCGCTGGTCGAAGGGCAGGTTTGAATAAAACAACTCATAAATAAAATTTACGCTCAGAACCTAAAGCATAACAAAAAAGCCAGGAATCAGCTCATATCTCGTGAGTTAGGGCACTTGTAAATTCAGGTATCACTGTAGACGGAGATGTCCAGAGAGAGGTGACGATCCATACAAAGACCTGTCTACAAAAGAAGGTGAACCTGCGTGACGTCCCATAAACCGGAAGTGCAAGCCACGTTTTGCCTTTATCATTAGAAACACTAATGATAACCGTGATCATTTTGGTCACAATAACTGTAATTATGATGTTCAGATCATTACATTCCTAGTCTGTATGCGCAAGGTTCTCATATATTCTAAAAATGAACGCAGAATATCCGTACATGTATCCGACATAGAGCATAAATAAGCTTCAGGTATATTTTCAATCAATCAATGTTTATTTATATAGCCCTAAATCACAATTGTCTCAAAGGGCTGCACAAGCCACAACGACATCCTCGGTACAGAGCCCACATACGGGCAAGGAAAAACTCACCCCAGTGGGACGTCGGTGAATGACTATGAGAAACCTTGGAGAGGACCGCATATGTGGGTAACCCCCCCCCTCTAGGGGAGACCGAAAGCAACGGATGTCGAGTGGGTCTGACATAACATTGTGAAAGTCCAGTCCACAGTGGATCCAACACATCAGCGAGAGTCCAGTCCACAGCGGGGCCAGCAGGAAACCATCCCGAGCGGAGACGGGTCAGCAGCGCAGAGATGTCCCCAACCGATGCACAGGCTAGTGGTCCACCCGGGGTCCCGACTCTGGACAGCCAGCACTTCATCCATGGCCACCGGACCTATGCAACTCCCCCTCGCAAGGGACAGGGGAGAAGAGGAGAGAAGAAAAGAAACGGCAGATCAACTGGTCTAAAAAAGGGGGGTCTATTTAAAGGCTAGATTATACAAATGAGTTTTAAGATGGGACTTAAATGCTTCTACTGAGGTAGCATCTCTAACTGTTACCGGGAGGGCATTCCAGAGTACTGGAGCCCGAATAGAAAACGCTCTATAGCCCACACACTTTTTTTTGGCTCTGGGAATCACTAATAAGCCGGAGTTCTTTGAACGCAGATTTCTTGTCGGGACATATGGTACAATACAATCTGCGAGATAGGCTGGAGCTAAACCGTGTAGTATTTCATACGTAAGTAGTAAAACCTTAAAGTCGCATCTTAAGTGCACAGGAAGCCAGTGCAGCTGAGCCAGTATAGGCGTAATATGATCAAACTTTCTTGTTTTTCTCAAAAGTCTTGCAGCCGCATTTTGTACCAACTGTAATCTTTTAATGCTAGACATAGGGAGACCAGAAAATAATACGTTACAGTAATCGAGACGAGACGTAACGAACGCATGAATAATGATCTCAGCGTCGCTAGTGGACAAGATGGAACAAATTTTAGCGATATTACGGAGATGAAAGAAGGCCGTTTTAGTAACACTCTTAATGTGTGACTCAAACGAGAGAGTTGGGTCGAAGATAATACCCAGATTCTTTACCGAGTCGCCTTGTGTAATTGTTTGGTTGTCAAATGTTAAGGTGGTATTATTAAATAGATGTCGGTGTCTAGCAGGACCGATAATCAGCATTTCCGTTTTCTTAGCGTTGAGTTGCAAAAAGTTAGCGGACATCCATTGTTTAATTTCATTAAGACACGCCTCCAGCTGACTACAATCCGGCGTGTTGGTCAGCTTTAGGGGCATGTAGAGTTGAGTGTCATCAGCATAACAGTGAAAGCTAACACCGTACTTGCGTATGATGTCACCCAGCGGCAGCATGTAAATACTAAAGAGTATTTGAGACACCTTGCGCCTTAGCCCTAGTTAGTATGTACAGGTACTGTATATAATCAGTTATCTGCTGCAAACTACACTACATTTGCATCTCCTTTACATGTTTTTTTTTAAAGTCTGTTATTCAAGTCAATAAGTTGCTGTTTGCCCGTCAACTATGTGCTGTACAAACCGGTCATAGTAAATACTTGAGCAGCTCACTGGTTTTAAATTTTCCAACTCAACAGGTGCCAGTCGATCCTGCTCAATAAATATGATGTCACTTTATGGCATGACGTGTATTATTTTTAGCCCTCGCTCTGCGTCTGTCATGAATTGCAAAATGTTTGTCCTGTTTTCTGCCCGGCTTGTGATTTTATCACGCTGCTAGCCTGTGGTTAGCGTTACACGCTAGCGGGTTGCATCTTTGAACGACCCAGCAGTTAGCCAGCGCACATTCCTTTTTTCTGTTCATTTTTTTTGGTCTCCCTTCTTATGTTTTAGGACTTGCTTGGTCATAACTTCATAAAAAAATGTGACGAATGAGCTCAAAGTGTCCTCCAGCAAAGCACTTAAATGTTTTTCCTGCCTGCACTAAAACCCTGTAAATTCCTCTACTTACTTATTGCTCCATGAGTATAATCTACAGCTGATTGTTTCCCTCTTAACCAGCAGTTAATACACACGAATCATGTGAGACGATTCTGTGCAAGGCAATAATAAAGTGCAACATGGTCCTGACGGGTTTTCAGGCTGCCACTGATGCATTATGGGAAAACCCCTCCTCCTCCAAACCCATATGAGGGATCACATATCAGCCTACTGGAAAATGGATGCTCGCACTGGAACCAGCACTCAGTCTGCAAAACACACATATAAGTGTATACCATTGCAGTGGGCTGGTTTCTGGTATCACAAAGACACAAATCCATACAGAAAGTCCAAAAACAACAGTGCGCTAATCCAAAAGCCTCCTTTGCTTATTCTAGTTGTATCAAAGACCTCAATTGTTCTCTTATTACTACAAACACAGTCACTTCTACAATTGAGGCTGTTAATGTAAAGTCTTATGAGCGTGTCATTTACGTTTGAAAGACTTGGCTACTTAAGATTTTTGTTTTTATAAAGACGTCATGGTGCAATATATTGTGCGAGTCATAACTGGTTGTCTGATGGATGGATGGATAACTGGTTGTGTTAACACAAGCTAATTACAGGGTTTCCCCCTACATGTAATTGATTGTGGTGCCCCTCCACGGCAAAATGAAACCTTTAAAAATTAGAAGTTTTTTTACGAGAAAACAAATTAAAGTAATATATTGTTTGAGTGTGCGTGCGTATGTATATGTATGTGTATATGTATGTAATTTTTTTTGCGCATAGCATAGATCCAACGAATCGATGACTAAATTAATGGCCAACTATTTTTATAATCGATTTTAATCAATTTAATCGATTAGTTGTTGCAGCCCTAATATATATATATATATATATATTTATATATATATATATATATACACATATATATATATATATATATACATACACGCACGCACGCACGCACACACACACACACACACACACACACACACACACACACACACACACACATACATACATATATACACAGACTAGTTTGTCACGTGTAATGTTTGGCAGTATGATAACCGAGAAAGCTTACGAAAATTTGGGCAAACATTTTGGAGGAGTTTTTATTAAATTCTAAATTATATGAAAGTGGGGCGTACGAAAACTTAGGTACACTACCACTGTATCAGTGTTTTCTATATGAGGGGTGTGTAGCAAAGCGGTCGCATTAATTATGAAAAGTCTTTATTTAAGCGAAGGCACCATGGGTTTTGAGTTTGTGAAATATTTTATAGTGTTTTTATATTGATTTATTTTACTGTAACTGGTAAGAAGTGATTATGTTACAGTCATTCTATCACTTGGCTACACTGTGGGCATGCCATATGTTTCTCCTGTGTCTGACTGTCATCAGATAATTTATTCAGATAGCTGTCCTCCTGCCTACTCCGGCATTCATCAGTATACATAATAAAAAGTAAGGGTGAAAGGACGCATCCTTGGGGTGAACCTGTGGTGATGTTTACAGAGTCAAAGAGACAGCCGTTTACGGAGACTCTTTGTTCTCTGCCTGTTAGAAAGTCTAAAATCCATAGTACAAGCTTATGAGACAATTCAAATGTAGACACAAGCTTCTCTATTAAGAGATGTGGCTGCATTGTATTAAATGCTGAAGAAAAATCAGCAAACAAGAAGAGCCTGGCATGGATTTGTAGCTTCTCTAAGTGTTTGTAGAGGTTGTTGAGTATAAGAAGCTTTGCATCATCTACACCTCTCCCTGCTTGATAGGCAAATTGTAGTGGATCAAGTCCTTCTATAGAAGTCATGACCAGGCCTTTAACAATTTTTTCAAAGATTTTCATTATTAATGATGTTAAGTTGTTTAGATTGACATGTTTTTGGGCAAGGGGATCACAGTAAAAGATTTCCAAATGCCAGGAATCTGGTAACAGTTCAGTCAGTGACATTGGAAAAATATTTTCGAGGACACTGCAAAGTTGGTCAGCATAATATTGGAGAGTGCGCCCACAAGTAAGGTCTGGACCAGGGTCCTTCCTTATTTTGACTTGTTTTAAAAGCGATCTAACATGCTCCTGCTTGATGGCAATGTTTGGATTAGGGGTAAAAGACTCAAGGGAAATATCGGAAAAGTAATTATTTTCAAAGCGAGAATAAAATCTATATGTAGCATTGCACATTTTGCATGCAAATGTTAATTTCCCCTCGGGGATTTACTGATAATCAGTAAAGTGCAAACTTCAAACTTCTGTCTTGAATAAAATAAAATAAAATGTCGTATTAAACATGGTATCTAAATAAATAATGAAGTAAACATTGAGAGGACTATAATTTGTTTCAGTAAGTGGATAAACTAAACACAGCCTTTTTCATTCACACATCTTGACGGTGTGCAGAGCGACTGCTTTAGTGATCACTCTACGTGCATTGTGCTTCTTTCTCATTATACATGGCATCATCATCATCATCATACATACCTGCTGTAAATGATTCCACCATAAAAAGGTGATTTTAGCCCTGTAGTTTTTTTGTTGTTGCGTCTTGTTCGCCTCGTAAAGAGTTGTATTTCCCACACTTGGCTGCAGGCTTCGGTTTCAGATGTTGGAATAAGTTAGTTGTGCTCATGCCTTTTTGAAACAAACTTTGCGCCGTGCAGTCATATGTTCCCCGCCTTTTGTGGCAAAACCAAAGTACTGACAACACTTTTCTTTTCTTAGGAACAAAGGTCTTGCTCTCGTTAGTGTTAGCGTTAGCAATAATTAGCTATGTGTGCCGCCAAGGAATTAATGGGACGGAGCAAGCTATGGAAGCTGCTAAGGGGCAAAAAGTATGGCGGAGCAAGAGGAGAAAAAAAACAGATTTTAAAAGTTTTTAAATCGTCTGCAACAAAAAACTTGATTATATCGATAAAATCGATACATCGTCCAGGCCTACATCAGCCTGTAGAAATGTACGTACGTCATCCATGAAGTTGCCGTGAGGCAGCACACCTTTCCACATCTACGTCAGCCTTGATACATCTCAACTTTGCTGTGAAAAAAGGCATAGAGATGGGTTTTTGTGCGTAAGCAATAAAGGTGGAGGAAATAATAGATTTTTAGATGCATTGCAATTCGGACATGGACGATTATACAATTGATTAGTAAACGTCAATAATCGATTTATTTATTGTAAATAAAGTAATGAAGACAGTTCTAAAATTTGGCTGACTGCAGCGTGCCACCTCACAGAAAGATCCGACCAGCTTATTTATTATCAGGCACTTATGGTCTAGTTTTGCACACATTTTCATTGATTTAATAAATGTGGGAATTCATTTAACTGTTTCTTATGCCAAATAGTTATTATTTTTTTAAGTTGCAAATGATAAACGTTTTTTAGTGAAAGGAAAAGAAAGAAAGGAAATGTAAAACTGCATTAACTAAACCTTTTAGCTCTTATTTCCAAAATTGTGTACACTACTGAGTCGGGGTCTTATGGCCGCTTATGTGGACACTTATACTGCCATCTGATAGTGTCAGAAGAGTATAACATACAATGGAATTTGGGAAAAGAAATGTGTAAAAGTAAGAATTAGTATGTCACTAAACATGAAGTACACGTTTGTTACTTATGGACTAAAAGTAAATCATATAAAAAGATGATTCCTAGTTTGTATTCTAATTAGGGTCCAATAAGCCCAAATAGCAAAGAGAAATAAAAAAAGCATGCAAACAAACAGCTTGGACCTTAAGAGGTTTTTAATATACATAAATTAAAGATGCATCAATCGATTTTTTATCAAATCGTAATCGAATTGTGAGGTGCCCAAAGCGTGCCACCTCTAGTAAGCAAGCCTGTTACATGAGGCCCCTATTCTGCCAAAGAAGAAGTAAACGGAGCAGGAGGGACACCATTGTTATTGCCAACTTTTTGACTTTGTACTAGGGATGGAACGGTTTATGAAAAAAATCAGACTGTTGTGTTGACCTGACACGGTTTGGGGCGTGTGTGTTGTTCGAATCATGTTTTTTCTTTGTGTTACTAATTAGTTTGAAGCGTGTACATGTGGTAGTTCTAATCATATATAGGCGTTTGTCATTCCACATGGCGAGCGAGTAAAGAAATTGATTGTTAGCTGGATGGATGTGCTTCCTTCTTTATCAGCCATTTTTGTCATCTATCTCTAAACCTCCTATCAAAAATGTCAAAAAGTTGGTGACCAATTTGTCTGACACAGAAAAAAATCACAGCTAACTACAACTAAATTTGTTTTGTTTTGTGTTTTTCTTCCAGAACCGTGAGCTGCAGATCATGAGGAAGTTGGACCACTGCAACATAGTCCGCCTCCGCTATTTCTTCTATTCCAGTGGAGATAAGGTGGGTTCGTGTGCTTTTTATCTGCATTAGGTACAACCACACCTGAATTTTATACAATAGTTGTTGTCAGGTGTATTTATAACGACATGGCTTCCCACACTTGAAAAGGAAGGACTCGATGAGGCTCAGGATTTCACTCGTATTTCAGTTTATTAACTGGAATCTTGGAAGGTGAAAAACCTTTAAACACACAAGAATAAAAGCTTTTAAATAAAATACAGCATTTTGCAACAAACAAAGTAAGTACATTAACTCAGGTATTTTATAAAGGTAAGTACATTTTTAACATTAATTAATACACATTAACCAGCATTTCACTTAACTTAATTAACTTAGATTAATAAGGTAAATTAG
This sequence comes from Entelurus aequoreus, assembly GCF_033978785.1. Taxonomy (NCBI): domain Eukaryota; kingdom Metazoa; phylum Chordata; class Actinopteri; order Syngnathiformes; family Syngnathidae; genus Entelurus; species Entelurus aequoreus. The sequence goes on along the minus strand of NC_084744.1, from coordinate 15,124,592 downwards.
GCATTAAATAAACAGAAATATAGTTCACATGTTAGAACCATCTACTTTTAAAGCAACGTGGTTTACCTTAAGTTTTAGCCTAAATTATTTTATACAGACTTTAGACATGAATTTCTACAACAAGTTTAACTTGACACTTCTCTATTAATTCATATGAAATCAAGCATTTTAAACCAATATTACTGTAGTTTTTAACATAAACACTTTTAACAGAAATACTATTTTATACATGAATTAAATGTTTTACTTTGCCTTTTAATAAAGCAAAATCCACTCTCTATATTAATATACTTCAAATTACATTTACAAGGCTTTAAGCGCCCTAATTGCCCATTTCTTGTCTCTACAAGTAAAACAAATATTTGTGGTGAATAAGATAAAGAAAAGAAACAAAATAAGCACCAATTGTACCTTATTTAACAGTTCAATTATCTAAATAAACATTCTTCTGAAGTTGAGCTCTGCCATCAATCACAGCGCATAAACTTCAACAGTCGGATCATGATTAAACAGTCCAGTGGAAAGAGGTGAGCTCACCGGTAGTCCGTTTGGTTTGAGTCCTTTTTCCCATGCGTTTGTGAAGTGCTTTCGTGGTTTTAGTGATCGTCTCTGTCTCTGCTGCTCTCAGCTCCGTCCTGCACACTGAATGAAACGGGTGCATTTGTTTGCTTTGTCCTGTCTGCGCTGCTCATCAGTCTGATTGCGCTCACCTGCTGGAGAGCGCACCTGGTGAGGCGCGCCGCGGAGCAGCGCTTCTGCTGTGACGCGCATGCAGCGCTTCTGCTGTGACACGCATGCAGCGCTTCTGCTGTGACGCGCATGCAGCAGCACAGCCGCTGTCACACACACACCTTCAGCCGCACCTCCAGGCAGATCGCCGCAACACCTCCCACTCGATCTTTGCAGTGTAACCTGGAAAGATCGCACCTCTCAGGCGAGCTGGTCTCCCCTGACCTGATCCTCCGCCGGGATGAGGACGACAAGGCGTCGGACGTCTCGATGCAGTATGGTGCCCTGGAAGTCCTTCTCCTTAGACCTGGACTCTTTAACGACAGGGTTTGGAGTCTTCACCTGAACGCACCCACTTGGAGAGACTTTCACGTGGACATCTCGGACAATGCCTTTGGGATCTGCGTTCACACTGACAACTCTTGCTAGCTTGAACTGACCCCTCAGTGCATTTTGGTCGCAGAGCCACACTATGTCTCCAATGGCAGCATTTCTTTCAGCAGTATGCCATTTACTGCGGATGAACAGGTTTGGACCTGCGAGTTGGCTCCAGGACTTCCAAAAGTAGCTGACTTGCATTTGAATCTCTTGCAGCCTTTTGAAGGGGTAAGTTGTGTAGTCGAATGTTTTGAAATCTCCACTTTGTGTGGCTCGACCAAGCAACAGGGTGTTTGGAGTGATGTATTGGATGCCGTCCTCACGGCACTGGACTCTAGCGTCGATAGGTCTTTCGTTGGCAAGGTTGGCGGCCAGCTTGAGTACAGTCAGGAATTCACTGAAGGCAAGGCCTTCTCCTCTACCAAGGCTTTGTAGAGCTCTTTTGGTGATCTTGACAGCAGCTTCGGCGGCACCGTTTCGGTGAGGTGAATCGGCTGGAAGGATTCTCCACATCCAGTCGGTCCCATTCCTGGCAGCATATTCTTCTAGTGATCCTTTGTTTTGTCGTCTCAGGTAACTGTACATCTCTTCAAGGACAGGTTTTGCTCCAATAAAGTTCGTACCTGGATCGGACCAGATCTTCTGAGGATGGCCTCGGACAGAAGTGAACCTCTGGTAAGCAAGTAGAAAGCTCTCCGTTGTTAGCGTGTTTGCCAGTTCGACATGGATGGCTCGGCTGGACATGCAGCAGAAGAGCACGCCCCATACTTTCATGCTCACCCTCCTCTTGACATCATCCTTCACTTGGTACGGTCCGAACAGGTCGACAGATGTGAATTGAAATGGTGCAGCCGGATTCGATCTCTCCTCAGGCAAGTTTCCCATTATTTGCTGGCAGGTCTTTGCTTTTGCTTTCTTGCACACGACACACTTGTCAACAACTTTTTGGGCAATAATTCTTCCTTTGATGACCCATGCTTTCTTTCGCATCCGCAGTGTAGTTCCTGCCACTCCTTCATGTCCCTCACTGTGTGCTTCCCGGGCTAGGAGGGTGGAGATCCAGGCCTGGAACGGTAGCAGGGGAACAGCTCTGTGGTCTTCTCTGAAGGTCTGGATCCTGCCACCACACATCAGGAGTCCGCTTGTTTGGTCCTTGTAAACAACCAGTCTGTCTGTTGTTGTGTTTGGAAAGTGTACGCCCTCCTGTGCTGCCAAGCATAGGTCTCTGAACACATCTTCTCTTTCGTTCACAGTGATGACACCAGATGAAGGTACTGCCTCCCACTTTTCTTTATCGCCGGGGCACAGGAATTTCTTTACTGCTCTCCAAGTCCATACTATTGTCCCGACCAGCCGTCTTAGATTGCTGAAGCGCCTTTCGTCCAGTAGCTTTTGGACTGCTGCTGCTGCAGGTGGTCTTCTGAATCTGGACTCTGTTTCTTGGACTCTTTTTGGGTCCTGTGCTTTCTGTTGACTTCGGGTGAGTACGGCGACAAATGTTTTCTTCTGTATTTTTGTGATATTGTCTCTTGCTTGTGCGGCGACGTCTTTGGCTGATTTCTTCGGCCACTCACTTTCAGGAAGTCGAAGGAACTTTGGACCTGACTGCCACTCGGATTCCTCAGTTAAGTCATTTGGACTGGCCCCTCTGGTTATGATATCTGCAATGTTCTCGGGCCCTGGAATCCACCACCAGTCTTGGACATTTGTGCTGCTTTGGATCTCGCCGACTCGGTTGGCAAAGAAGGTCTGGTAACCATAACTCTCCCGCTGGATTGCGCCTAGGACGGTCTGACTGTCGACGAGATGGTACCACTTCTCAACATCGATTCGGCAGTGTCTCTGGAAGTAGTTCTTCAACCGGGCGGCAAAGACTGCTCCACACATCTCCGCCTTCACAGGGTCACCCTTGTGGTCGAGAGGGGTCAGCTTGGCCTTAGATTCAACTAGCCTCACAACAACACCATGGCTGCAGCTCCAGCGTAGGTACAGCACAGCGCCATATGCGTGCTCACTGCCATCAGAGAAGGTGATGCCACTTGGTTTTGCACGTGGATTTGGTGGTGTCAGGGGTCTGGTGAATCTGAGTTGGCTCAGCTCTGCATAGTCTTCTAGGAGCTTTATGGCATCTTCTCTGAGTCCTTTGGACAAGGCGGCATCCCAGGTGTCTTCTATGCAGTACATGACTTTTGCTTCTTGAAAAGCTCTTCGGATGAGGATGGCTCCCTTCTGCTTTGCAGGAGCCACGAGGCCGAGTGGATCATAGAGACCAGAGACTTGGCTCAACAGTTCTCTTCTGGTGAATGGATCTGGGGTTTGTCTTCTTACTTCATCTCTCAGTAAGTCCTGACCAAGGCGCATTTTCCTCTTCTTCTTGGAGAAGTTCACTGCAACCATGACATGTAGTGTGTCATCCTCAATGGTGTAACCAAGGCCGAGGGCTTTGTTATCCTCTTCAGTGAGCTGGTTTGGCAGGATCATGGTCTTTGACTCCATCTTCTCACCTCTCGGCCCTTTCCTCCCACTTTGATCGGAGTAGACCCAGGGCTTCATGATGAATCCTCCAGCTTTAAGGATCTGTTCGATGTTGGATGTGAGGAGTTTGAGGTGCTGGAGGTTGTTGTGAGAGGTCAGGATATCATCCACATATGCATCTTCCTCTATCACACGTTTCTCTTCTTTGAAGTGTTTGAATGAAGGCAAGTTGGCGGTCTCTCTCATGGCGACTTGGGCTATGCAACCAGCAGGTTTGTCTCCCATGTTGACCCTTGTTATGGCGAAGTCTTCTATTTCAGCCTTTTCAGTGTCACGCCACAGGAACCTGTGCAGGTGGACCTCTCTCTCTTCCAACCAGACAGAGTTGTACATCTTGCGGATGTCACCGAGGGCAGCAAAGACACCAGCTCGGAACCTCAGTAGGACAGCTCTGCTTCTTCTTGGACGTCAGGACCTTTGATTAGTATGTCGTTCAAACTCAGGCCTCTGTACTTCTGGCTGCTGTTCCATACTAGCCTCACTGGGGTGGAGACTGAATGTGGATTTGGTGCAATCAGGTGACTTATGTACCACACTGGCCCAGTCCAACTCTGCAGAACCTCTTTGGATAGTTTCACTGCAGCTTTGCGATGAAGCATTTCATGGACTTGTGACATGTAGGCTGTCTTCAACTCCGGTTCCTTTGCCAGCTGCCTCTCTGTCCTGAGGAATGTGGCTTCAACCGCTCTCCTGTTGTTGGGTAGAGATGCTGGATCTTCTGTCCAGGGATACTTGGCATGCCAGTGGGGATCAGGGCTGTGATGGTCTCCATTCACATACATCAACCCGTTCTTCACTATCTCCATCTCTCTTTCTTCAGCCAGTGTCATTTCTTTTCCCCCGGGTTGGCAATTCCCACAGCGACATCCTCCACATCTTGGCTCACAAGCAGCTCCAATACTTTCCCACTTCCACCACTTCAGAAAGTCTCTGCTGCTAGTGGCTGTATTGGACTGGGTGTGGGGCTTGTCGGGAGACTGGCAGGAGATTGGATCTCTACAGATGAATTCACTGTATTTGACTGCTGCAGTTCTCATGGATCTTGCGAAGTGTGTCTTTGATGTGTGGGCCATTAAGGTGATTTCTTCAAAGAGGTCCGGGTGTGTGCCTCCGATCGTCTTGCCGAGGGGGCCGTCCCAGAGCACAAGGTTGCCAACAGAACGAACCTTCTGGGGTACTAGCTGGCCTTCCTTGTGGCTGATCAGGAGTTGCACCTCTTTGGGTCTAGCAAGGTCTCTTAGGGGAACATCTGGGAAGATTTTCTGTAGCTTAATAGCTGGAACATGTCTGTGAAACTCTGCAATCTTGTCAAGGCCATAGCAGATTAGTTGATGTGACCTGAGGGTCCCTCTCGGAGTGTTGACCCGAATCTTGAGGAGGTAGCGCTTAGTTGCAACAGACACCTTCATCCCTCCAACGCCGTAAACCACCAGTGTCACATCTTCACCTCTCAGGTTCAACTTGCTGGCAGCTCTATGTGTTATATAGTTCGTGTCTGATGCCAGGTCGATGAGGGTCCCAATTCTCTGTCCATCGTTGGCAGTGACATCAAAGAGCATCAGGATCACTGGATACTCATGCAAGCCATTTTCCTCTAGAAGACCTCTTTCAACTGCTGTGGTGTTGTATGCTCTGGATGTGACGTTGCAGAAGGTGTCTCGACACTGCTGCGCCAGCTCAGGGGTAAGCCTGGATAGGAAGTCTTTTTGAGCTTCGGTGTATCTTTTCCCCTCAGCTCTCACTGGACTGGATTTAGGTGTTCTTTGGGACTGGGGTCTGGCAACTGGACAGAGAAGGTAATGGTGTTGGTCTTTGCACTCTGGGTTCCCGCACAGATACGTGGTGTTTCTGCAGGGGTCGCTGCTGTGGACCTCGAGACATCTCTTGCAGGCACCGAGCTGTTGTGCTGCATCCCTCTTCTCCGATGGCTTTAGGTTGATCCTAAACCTTCTGCAGAAATAGAGTCTTCTTCTGTGCTTTGGGTCACCACAAATGATGCAGCCTGCTGTTTCACTGCTGGACTTGGCTGACTTTGTTCTGGCATACTTGATGAGCTTAGTCCGCTCCTTGGCGGGTTCAAAGACGTTGCTCAGTTGATCTAGTTGCTCATATATAGATTCTTGGGACTTTAGGAATGTGATGAGCTTGTCGAAGCGGTTCTGGGGGTTAACAGTGTTTCCTCTGTCAGCAGCATAGGTGAGCCAGTCTTTCTTCAGAGTTTCTGGGAGTTTGCTCTCGATGGATCTAATCACCAGTGGGTTCTTTAAGGCGTCTGCATTATCCAGTTCGTTTAGATCATAAAGGGCCTTTTCCACAGTTTGGATGAGCTCTACGATTTTCCTTGGATGGCCGCTCCTGGCTGATGGTCTTGCTTGTAGCTCTTCTATGATCTCAAGAGCAATGCTGGCTTGGTTCCCAAACCGGTTTTCCAGGACTCTGAAGATCTCATCTGCTGAGCTGTACGTTGACAGACGTAGTTCCCTGGCCACCTTTTCATCAAGGCTATCCAGTAGTTGGAATTTCTTAACCTCTGAAGATCCGGTTGGTTCACCTTGCTTCTGCAGAGCCTCCCATTCCTTCCTCCATCTGTAGTAGTTTCGCTGGTTGCCGGCAAACTTTGGTAAGGCTGTGGCCTTTAGCTTTATCGCTGCCACTGGAGCTGAGCTGCGGGCTGAGATGGGCTGGGGTCCAGCGTCTTTCTTTATACTTGCTGCTTGGATGAGGGGGGCCTTCTGTGACACCAGCTTGGGAAGGACCACCTCGAGCTCTCTTAAACGGTAATCAAAGTCCTTTTTCTCGGCAAGCGGAGCCCAGTGGTTCCAGTTCTGGTGCGCTTCCTTTGCCTTGTCCACCAACTTCTGTAGGTGGGTCAGCATGAACTCACAAGCCTCCAGAGTTGTGTCTGGCTGGAAGGAGACGTTCCTGAATTCGGCCTCTGCAACTTGTAGAGCCAGGGAAAGTTCCTTTTCTCCATATGTGGTCCAGAGCGTCTCTCGGATTAGGAGTTTGACTTCTTTCGTCTTCTGCTCACATTCTTTCTCCGTCTTTGCTATGTCGGCTTTCTGGGGGTCGCTCAGCTCCTCAGCGTCTGCCATGTAAGCGGCTTCCACTTCTTCGTTTGCCTCGAAGACACGAGAGCTCTCTAGCATCAGCTTCTTGAAGTTCTCCTGTAACTCCTCCTTAGACATCTCTATGTAGGTTCTCGTAATGTTGTTGGCAAGGCGGGAGAACTGTCTCTTAGCTGTGGCCCTCTCCACTTTCAGTTCATCTGTTGGCTTTGGATCAGCCATCTTGCTCTCTTTGGCTGACAGACAGCAGTCTTTGTCCTCCAGGCCCCAGGTGGAGTGTCCTCCCTCTCGGTGGTGGCCGCAAGTGGAGTCTTTTGCTGGTCACAGACGGTTTTTCACTGTCAGGTGTATTTATAACGACATGGCTTCCCACACTTGAAAAGGAAGGACTCGATGAGGCTCAGGATTTCACTCGTATTTCAGTTTATTAACTGGAATCTTGGAAGGTGAAAAACCTTTAAACACACAAGAATAAAAGCTTTTAAATAAAATACAGCATTTTGCAACAAACAAAGTAAGTACATTAACTCAGGTATTTTATAAAGGTAAGTACATTTTTAACATTAATTAATACACATTAACCAGCATTTCACTTAACTTAATTAACTTAGATTAATAAGGTAAATTAGGCATTAAATAAACAGAAATATAGTTCACATGTTAGAACCATCTACTTTTAAAGCAACGTGGTTTACCTTAAGTTTTAGCCTAAATTATTTTATACAGACTTTAGACATGAATTTCTACAACAAGTTTAACTTGACACTTCTCTATTAATTCATATGAAATCAAGCATTTTAAACCAATATTACTGTAGTTTTTAACATAAACACTTTTAACAGAAATACTATTTTATACATGAATTAAATGTTTTACTTTGCCTTTTAATAAAGCAAAATCCACTCTCTATATTAATATACTTCAAATTACATTTACAAGGCTTTAAGCGCCCTAATTGCCCATTTCTTGTCTCTACAAGTAAAACAAATATTTGTGGTGAATAAGATAAAGAAAAGAAACAAAATAAGCACCAATTGTACCTTATTTAACAGTTCAATTATCTAAATAAACATTCTTCTGAAGTTGAGCTCTGCCATCAATCACAGCGCATAAACTTCAACAGTCGGATCATGATTAAACAGTCCAGTGGAAAGAGGTGAGCTCACCGGTAGTCCGTTTGGTTTGAGTCCTTTTTCCCATGCGTTTGTGAAGTGCTTTCGTGGTTTTAGTGATCGTCTCTGTCTCTGCTGCTCTCAGCTCCGTCCTGCACACTGAATGAAACGGGTGCATTTGTTTGCTTTGTCCTGTCTGCGCTGCTCATCAGTCTGATTGCGCTCACCTGCTGGAGAGCGCACCTGGTGAGGCGCGCCGCGGAGCAGCGCTTCTGCTGTGACGCGCATGCAGCGCTTCTGCTGTGACACGCATGCAGCGCTTCTGCTGTGACGCGCATGCAGCAGCACAGCCGCTGTCACACACACACCTTCAGCCGCACCTCCAGGCAGATCGCCGCAACAGTTGTATCAAAATGTCACATTATACACATCATTGTGTTTTGTTTGAATCGTGGTGCAGTTATTTTAGTTTGGCAAAATGTGCTTGCAAAATGTTTTTAGTCAATGGATGTGTTCATAGGTGTTTTGTGTTTTTTATGGAAACCCAGTTCAATTGCGTATACTGTGCGTATCCAATAGCAACACCTTTGTTTGTCATTAAAGGGGTATTGCACTTTTTTAAAATTAGCCTATCATTCACAATCCATATGTAAGACAAGGACACAAATGTTTTTTATTTATTTATTTTTTTTTTATTTATTTATTTTTTTTAAATGTCCTGCCCAGCTTCTCGGACAAATCATATAGCAGATGTAGATGCCCATATCGGCTGTTCAGATTTACTTTACAAAAGAGAAGTGTAGGATACTTCTCTTGTTGCCTTACTTGTATTTTGACTTTATTAAATGTATTTATATTATCATTTGGTGCAGCCGGGCCGGAGCAGGAGGGGATAGAAAGAGAGAAAAAGGAAGACAGAGGGGGGAATTGTGGGGACAAGAGGGGGATTAGACAGAGAGACAAAAACAACAACAGCAAACACAACAACAACAACAGAGCAACATCAGCAAATACGACATGTACAAATATGATGGTAAAAGTAATAGCAAATAAGCAGTTAGCGAAAATAAAAATAAAAAAATACAGAAATGACAATGAGCATTATTACACTAAAAATGGAGCAATATGAATACCAATAGAAATAGTGCTATTGATAATAAACAATACCAATACTTTACCTTTATTATCAACAATACAATTGTTCAAATGCAACAGTACATATACGTAATGATAACTTGAGATACGAAAGAATGCAGAAAAATGGAGGGGGAAAAAGAGAAGCAACCTACATTAACCTTGTAGATTGTTATAGTAACAATAGGTTAAGCTTTGTCAGTGTGCCATGTGTTATACCCAGTTTACCCTAGGGCAACAACGTTAATATATGTTTGATGAAACGTGATTATGTGCATGAGTGTATGTGTGCATATGTACTTGTATATGTACAGTATGTGTATATGTGTGCTTGTACAGTGAATGTATATGTACAGTATATGTATGTGTGTGTTTGTACAGTGAATGTATATGTGTAGTATGTGTATACAGTATGTGTGTTTGAACAGTGAATGTATATATACAGTATGTGTATATGTGTGTTTGTACAGTGAATGTATATGTACAGTATATGTAAGTGTGTGTTTGTACAGTGAATGTATATGTGTAGTATGTGTATGTGTGTTTGTACAGTGAGTGTATATGTACAGTATGTGTATATGTATGTTTTTACAGTGAATGTATATGTACAGTATGTGTATACAGTATGTTTGTATAATGAATGTGCGTGTGGATGTACGAACTTTGAGTGTGTAAATATGTACTGTATTTATTTGTATATGTATGTGGGAGCGTAGGTACCTATGTATGTCTGTATGTATGTGTGTGAGTATATGTGAATTTGCATGTACAATACATTTGACTCCCAGTGTTGTTGTTTTTTAAATACACACTAAGCCGTTGAATACAACATGTACGAGGTGGCTAACAATGCAGTCAATTGGAGTACCCTATTCTGCTCATAAAACCGTCTAAAAAAACATTCAAAAACCGCCAACAATAATACATTTACATTTCGTGACATGAATATTGACCAGGTATTAGCGATCGTATTATTGTAAGCCCCAACTCTGACAAAATATATTTAGCGGCTCATTGTTCACAGAGTGCTAACTAGCTTATGCTGCTATATTGACATATTGAGCCGGCAAGCTTCTGCTGATGTTGCATTGCTTCAGGGCTTTAGAAAGTTAATTCTACATTATAAATCATGCCTCTCACCTGGAAAGTAGACCTTGGGATGGCGAGAAGGACACGGGAAAAAACGCTCGTTTGCGGCACTTTTTTTTTTTTTTTTAACCCTTCATGAGGATTATGATTAAATCTTCATCTAAACAGGAATATATGACTATCCATCTGTCGGCCTCCCAGTAGGAGCAGACATTGTACAGTAAGTGTTTTTTTTATTGTGTTCATCAACTGTATATCTTGTTTAGTACTTAGAAATACTGCTACATGATGCGATGGTGTTTCACTGAAGCTGCATTTGTTTCGCACATAGCTTCTAAGATTTGTAGAGAATCTTCCATATATTCAGGCTGAAAAATATAATGTTCTGGATCATAATTCGTCTCAAAGTGGTCGTATTTATCTTTCATGAAGTCTGCCATGATTAGAATGTCGTATTTGTTATTGTTGAAGGGAAAAACGAACATTGTAATGTGTCTGTGAAATGAATACACTGCCGTATGCTTAAAATGAGCAAACTATGTAAAATAACTTATTATGAATGTGCCTGTTACTACATGGCATACATACTTACAACATGTATATAAAACGTTGGTGTAGAGACTTAGAGACTTCAGACTTCCTTTTATTGTCATTCAAATTTGAACTTTGCAGTAAAAATAAGAACATTGTTGCATTAGCTCGTTGTAGTGCAGGATAAAAGAGCAATAAGGTGCAGATATAAATAAATAGATTACTGTACAGATAAATATATTGCACTTTTGCATATGCATCCACGTTTATGAATGTATGTTATATTGTCTTTATATTCCAGCGAGTTAATCAATTTTGGGGGGGAATTGAGGGGATTATTTTGATGCGTTCAAGAGTCTGATGGCCTGAAGGAAGAAGCTGTTACAGAACTTGGAGGTTCTGCTACGGAGGCTGCAGAACCTCTTTCTAGAGTCCAGCAGTGAAAACAGTCCTTGGTGGGGGTGGGAGGAGTCTCTGCATATTGTCTGAGCCCTGGTCAGGCAGCAGCTTTTTGCGTGTAGGTGTTTGGATGTTTTTCAAAGCGCTTTATAAGCGGAATAGAGCGACTCTCATTGGCTACATTGTTAGCTGTTTTTTTCTAGCGTGTATTTACTAGTTAGTGCATAAAAAAGAAAAACATATTTGTGCTTGTCTTACATAAGGATGGTAAATGATAGGCACAATTCCAAAAAAGTGCAGCTGTCTTGTAAGAGTTGTATTTAAGATGCACCCTTGACTTATCAATAGTCAGTCATTGAATAAATGAATGAATGACAGGGAACCGAACCACTATAATTTTGACACATGTCCGATGTATGGCACTAGCTGTTCATTCTATATTCTGTCCACTGGTCTGCCAGCAGGGGTGTGAACCCAGCTGTTATCGCTGTGTAGCCTTACACCCTCAGCACCTGGCGGATAGGGAAGTCCCTGTAACCTGACTTGTCTCTGTCGAGCGTCGGTGGTCTCTCGGAGACGGCAAGGCTGTCCGGCGTCACTGGGCTAGCTGGCAAACAGTTTCTGTGTCAAATATAGACACGGGCACACACATGCATGGAAGTTTATCCATGACGCTGCAGTGAGTAATGCTTCCTTACTGCACACCTATGACAGCCAAAAGATGGCCGCTAGAGATTTCAATAAGTTTGAAATGCTTTGGGGCCTATAACTAAAGACGACCAGGCTGGGGCGCCTGTTAATTATAGAACTTTCCTCCATGCTCTAAGCTCCACCCCTCTCCTAACCCCATGTATGGGTTGACCTTTTGGAATCACAGCTAAATTATAGATAGTCACTGAAGGATTTTAATTACCAATTTACGACGACTGCCTGTTTAATTAGTCATAAGCCGATTTGGGTTTAAGTCAATGGGATGCTTAGACATGGTAGCAATAGTCTCTCTTAGCTGCTCACAGGCACATGGATAAACCAAGCTCTCGTGCAATGTCATTAACTTTCCTCCTTCCTTTACAGAGCTTTGGTCTTAAGACCCATGACCTTTGCCATGTAGTTGCATGCCTTGGTGTACAGCAAATGTGTCAATCAAAGGAGAGCTACAGTCATCTGAAAAATGTTACACACTCCCAAGGGGTAAATGAGTTGTGCACAAAATGTTTTTGAAGACATGTTAGCATACATGTAATACAGATATCCTCAAAGTTCAATTATCATCAAACAAATGACAGGCAATTACTTGACCTCTCCTCTTGACAAAATTGGTGCAGTTCAGCTAAATTTGTTGGTTTTCTGACATGTACTTGTTTCTTCAGCATTGTCCACTCGTTTAAGTCAGGACTTTGGGAAGGCCATTCTAAAACCTTAATTCTAGCCTGATTTAGCCATTCCTTGTGGGGTGGTATTTTTGTATTATTTTTTTGTATTTTTTTATTTTTCATAAAGAAATACAATCATGTGTGCTTACGGACTGTATCCCTGCAGACTGTATTGATCTATATTGATATATAATGTATATATTGTGTTTTTTACGTTGATTTAATTAAAAAGAAATATATACATATTTTTTTTATTTTTTTTATTTCTTGTGCGGCCCGGTACCAATCGGCCCGGTGGTTGGGGACCACTGAGATACAGTACCAACATGAATAGATGGATTGAGAAGGTCAATCAGCCTGTAAAGATAGGGTTTAAGTCTGTCTTAAATTGCGCAGGTCGTTAATTTGACAACTACATTTTCTAATTATAGAGACTGTATGAAGCTTCATACCCAAAAGTTTTTAAGCTGTGTCTAAACACAATGACTTTACGTGGGCAATGGTTGCAGACAGGCTGATGGATCACTGACAGATGTGCACATGAGACGCTGGGAGGGGTTTGGGTAGCGCGCTGAGATAAGATAAGGTCAGGTCAGGTTTGGATAAGCGTTCACGCTTGGTGCAGCTGTGCGACTGACTACTCCCTCTTTAGCACAAGTGCTTCAATTTGTAGCCATTTGTTTTTCTAACAACCCAACCCGAGTAAGCAAGATATACTGAGACACCAGTTGGGTATCAAATTTATGATAATATAAATTATGGCGTCTATTTTCTTGGAAATTGTGTACAAACCCTGTGTGCGCACGTGTTTAGGTGGTCTTATGTAACTAATGCTACACGGCCTGCTTGACCCACACCGCTGGGACCCAATCGCCATTTGTGTAATATTTTAATGTTCAAACACAAGGCGACTGGGTCAAAATGCATGTTGTGGTTTTGACTGAAGCACTTTGATTGCCTTTAAACACTGAAGCAGTAAAGCTTGTGTGTGAGATACAAACTAAATGGATAGCATATAATGGATGCAGTTTTTGCATTGCATTTTATTTGGAAATTAATACAAATTGTTTTGTTTTAGCCATTTGTGTATGTGACATTTGTGACTTCCAGAGCAAAATTTACATTTAACACACCTCTATAGGGAGTCACTTTACTTACGTCAAATCTTAAACACACACATACGCTATTCAAAAGACAGTTTAAATCAGTAAGTAAGTGACATTGCCATCTACTGGGCTGGCATGCATATCACATTGTATTTAGTGGCTTAGGAGCACCTTTGTCACACGTTTCGACACTTTCATTACTTTTAACAATGTTTGTTAAAATAGAGTACAAACTTGTGTCTTCACACATGATTACCACCACAGCACAGTTTTTTGCCGACACTTCTCCAGCAAAGTGTACAATAGGCTCTTCTACAACGCAGGAACTTTTTCAAGAACTTTTCAAACTATCCCGTAAATTAAGTTCCCCCTGTGTTTCCACCAAAAACTATCCGGGTAGATTTAGTTCTTCAGGAACTTTTTTTAGTTCCTGCCAGAGAGTTGGGACTTTTGGAAGTTCCTTAGGAACTTTCGAAGGGCTGACTGCGCTGTCGAATGCTGATTGGTTGAACACAGTTGGGGCGTTTCTAACACTATACAGTATGCGCGACGACTTGTTTTGTTTCTTATTTCTTATGTATTTCTATTACAAAATACTTGACAATATAGCGAAAGAAGAACAAAAGGAACTTTCGACCTGTAAGAACTTTTGTGGGACATCTGTGTGCGGAAGTCTTTCAACTACTATACCGTTTAAAGCTGTTAATTATTTTTTTTACAAACTTAATTTCGATTCGCCAAGCTACTTGAATTGGACGGACTCTTTTCAACATATTTAGAGAGGCATATAAAGTATTCAGCCACACCTCCCTCAGCTGCTTACTACTCTGAGACTTCGAAGGATAAATGTGAAATAAAGGAGGCAGTACACGAGTCACATTTAATGACATTAAATATTCACTTTTTATTGTTACATGCTGTAAGAATACATGCAACTGGATTAGTCTCAACCTGAGTGAACCGAGTGCTAACAAGCTAACGCTGAATCCGATATGTTCGTTTTGTCGCCGTGAGATAAACACGGACATTTATTCTTTATATATTGTTATTTACAGCTGAAACATACCACAAGGACTCGCCTGACCCTTATGAATTCATCATTTACTGAGGGGATGACAGTCTGACTGTTGAACACTGAGGACAAAAGCCTAACTCAATTTTTATATAAAATCTGGTACACTTTGTTTTTAAATCATATTGTTTTGTATATTGTTGCTTTGTATTTCATTTATTTATACTTTTGTATAAGAAAAAATACTAAATATTGTCTGTTTATTTACATGGGATCAATGTAGAAATATACTAAACCACTCCTCCATACGTCATCAGCCTGATTTGTATAAAAAAAGGATAAATGGGTTATACTTGTATATCGCTTTTCTACCTTCAAGGTACTCAAAGCGCTTTGACAGTATTTCCACATTCATCCATTCACACACTGATGGCGGGAGTTGCCATGCAAGGCGCTAACCAGCAGCCATCAGGAGAAAGGGTGAAAGTCTTGCCCAAGGACACAACGGACGTGACTAAGATGGTAGAAGGTGGGGATTGAACACCAGTAACCAGCAACCCTCTGATTGCTGGCACGGCCACTCTACCAACTTCGCCACGCCGTCCCTACTCTGAACGGTGAAATTAATAAAACCACACACTTTTACAGAAACCTATAGTTCCAGGCACTAGAGGTTTTAGGGACCTAAAGTTCCTGAACTTTTGGTGGAAAAGGGCCTATTGACTTTGCCACAAATATAGTCCTATCACATACATATGTTAAAATGTAATACACTGATGAAAGGTATTCAAAAGGATGTTTATACTAACAATAATCAACAACTACTGACATGGCATGGATATTACATCGTTTTTGACTTAGACTTAGACAAACTTTAATGATCCACAAGGGAAATTGTTCATTTGGTCATTTTTGCTGGTCCGTGTGAATGAAAAGGCTTCCATTAAACAGGAGTGAGGAAAAATGATGCAAACCCACTTATTTTTTCCTTATTTTGACCCGCCTTGTTATCCTACCATTACCACATGTGCAACTGGCTGTGTTTGGGATGCTGCCTTCATTTCACTCAACATCGCACATTGATACACAGCTGAGCTTGTTGTATAGGTGCGAGCAGTGATTTCTTTACCAGCAAATTAAAGGTTGAATAATTTAGTTGCGATGGGCCAATCGGGTCACTGCCTGGCTAACCTATTAGGAGGGAGCGAAGTAAGTAGCTTTGTAGCCAGGCAGGAAGGGAGTCATTGCTGTTGCTAGGCTAAATATAGCGGCAGCTCTCTAGTAGTTACAAATGTTATCAATGGGTGTCTACAACACACGCACTAATAGGGGACTCCAGTTGCTGATAAATGTTCAGCTGAAGCGACTTGTGGACAAAAGGCTGTTTGGGAATTGATGCTCATCATGACTTCTCCAGCTAGTCCCCACATTTGTGTCTTTTTGGAGAGTTCCAGTGTTATCGATGTTGCAAATTTGCATTTTCCTGCTAAAGATGCAACACAATAGAAAATACATATTTTAGAAATGATCATTTGCAGTCTTAGGGCCTGATTTACTAAAGGTTTGCATGTACTGAAACACGTGAAAACTTGATAGAACACGCAAAGCTGATTTACTTTTTAACCTTTGCAAAGTGGATTGCGTGTGAAGTGAGCAGAATAATGGATGCGATTAATTTGGCGTCTCTGTCTTCATTAATATGCTGAATATTTTAAAACGGCCACAATACCGGGAGGAGAAAGTGCAAATATATTATACAGGACACGCAATGTGATTTATCAACACTCATCACCATTTTGCGTTTTATTTACGACATCTGAAAAGGACGTGCAAACTGACACAGATGCACTCAGCTGTGAGAGAGGACTGCTGGCGCTGCAAAGACACACATTGGACAGAGAATTCTCCGTCCTACGTGTACGTTTCAACATATTTGGGCGGTCAAAAATAAAAAAAAGTATTTTAGACACATTGTCCATTCAGCAACATTCTTTTAGAATGTTATGGCTACTAGAGGACTTAAAGGGGATCAGCACTTTTTTTTAAATTTTGCCTATCGTTCACAATCATTATGAAAGACATGACAAGGGATGCATTTTTTTTAATGCATTCTAACTCGTAAATAAACGTTTGTTTACAGGAGAGCCAATAGAAGGTCCTCTATTCTGCCCATAAAACTAAAAAACTAACCATCCAAAAACCATCAGTAAAATCCATTTACATTTTGTGACTGGAATATTAACCAAGTATTAGTGATATTGTTACTATAAGTGCCAACGGGGACAAACTATTTATAGTGGCGCCGTGATCACAAGCTTGTGTGCCAATGTTGACATGATCTACTGATGAGCTGCTTCCTCGTTTCCCTGCGAGTCAAACTTTATTCTAGATCATAAATGATGCCTCTCACCTATATACTAGAAGGATAAGGACATATTTTGACAAGTTGGTACACTTTGACAGCCAGTTTAGACCCGAAAAAAGCAAGAGCGACACGAAAAGGCGCTTGGTTCCGCCCCCCTTTTATTTGCGAGGATTCTGAGTCTTTCTTCATCGATATAACACAATTCTTTCAGTCAGCATTCTAATGACAGCAGACATTGCACAGTAAGTGATGTTTCATTAAGTTTGTTGGCGCTCATAAAGTCTGCAATGAGCAGTAAACGGTGATGTAGTTGAAAAAAAGGGAACGTTGTGATGCGCTTTTCAAATATGCTTAAAATTAGTAAAATACGTAAATATTAAATTATGTTATGAATGTGCCTGTTATGACATTACATATATACTTACATAATGTACTGTACATAAAACCTTAATAGAGGTGTTTGTGTGTCGTTTTAAGAGCTTTATAGGCAGAATACAGCGGCTCCCACAAACTCCATCGTAAGCGGACTTTTGAGCTCATTTATTTACGAGTTAAAATGCATTTTAAAAAAAATACATCCGTTGTCATGTCATAATGATTGTGAACGATAGGCAAAATTCCAAAAAAGTGCAGTTCCCCTTTAGGGGCTGATTAAAACCTATTCAAATATGGTATAGCGGTATAGCTCGGTTGGTAGAGTGGCCGTGCCAGCAACCTGAGGGTTCCGGGTTCGATCCCCGCTTCCGCCATCCTAGTCACTGCTGTTGTGTCCTTGGGCAAGACACTTTACCCACCTCCTCCCAGTGCCACCCACACTGGTTTAAATGTAACTTAGATATTAGGTTTTACTATGTAAAAGCGCTTTGAGTCACTAGAGAAAAAGCGCTATATAAATATAATTCACTTCACTTCACAAATGATGTGATTTGCGTCATTTAATACTTTTTTAATGTTTGTTTTTTCACATAGAATATATATTAC
The DNA here is from genome assembly GCF_033978785.1 of Entelurus aequoreus. NCBI lineage: Eukaryota > Metazoa > Chordata > Actinopteri > Syngnathiformes > Syngnathidae > Entelurus > Entelurus aequoreus. The sequence goes on along the minus strand of NC_084744.1, from coordinate 15,106,780 downwards.
TAACATATATCCTAAAGATAAAAACTTCTTGAAGTATGCATTTTTTGCATTCTTAGCACAGTAACTGCAGCCTCCCTCCCATGCACCTTCAGCAGTAAAAAAGAAAAAAAGTGGTGTAAATGTAGATGCACTGCACGACTGCTTCTAAAATGCCCATAAAAAGTGGTACATGTATTTTTTTTGTTTGAAAACATTAATAAACACCACAGATAGGAGCATGATATTTTGAATGTGCAGTAAATGCACTGTATCCCTGCAGACTGTATTGATCTATATTGATATATAATGTATATATTGTGTTTTTTATGTTGATTTAATTTTTAAAAAAAAAAAAAAATTATTTCTTGTGCAGCCCGGTGGTTGGGGACCACTGCCGTACAGTACACACAAAATCCTCATTTAAAGAAGGCAGTCTGCGGCGCATTTTAATTGCAGTGTTGGTAGATCACGTGCAACACATCCACTAATAGTACACGCTATTTTATAGATTGCGCACACTGTTTAGCACAGGGTATTTAGATCTTAGCAAATCAGGCCGTTAGTGTACAAAAATAGACTAGTCTCAATGCAGGCCAAGCTCCATTCTGGACCAAAAGGAAAAGGAAGTCTCAGAATAATACAGCAGCTCCAGCCGCCCTCAAGGGTCAGCATGCTCCAGATTAGAACGTGCGGCGGCCTCCGTCACCGGCTGCCACCTCCAACCTGGGAAGGAGGAAATATCATGTCTGCAGGCTCTCTTGTAGTATAGGACGTTATGACGCATGCGTGTGTGTTTCCTGCCTTCGAGGGGGGTGAAGACTACACAATGGACCCCCAGTTAGACTCTGGTGTGGAAAAATGTCATTTACATCAGCGCTGAAGCTGCTTCATTCATCATGACACCATGAGTCCCAGAGGGGGGAAGGAAACGGGAACTATTTCATATAATTGGTGATGCGAATGGGCATCACCATTACGTGTGATTTTATGCATCTCAAATTACAATTTATGTGCATACACATGCAGTACAATATGTAATGATTTTGTTTTTCTCTTCTGTCTCAACAGAAAGACGAAGTATACCTGAATCTTGTTCTCGATTATGTTCCTGAGACGGTCTACAGAGTAGCCAGACACTACAGCCGAGCCAAGCAGACCCTGCCGATGGTTTATGTCAAGGTACACCATGATTAAATGTCATTAGTGCTGGCTCAATTTGTGGTAGGAATAGGAAAACATTTATACCACACATTTCCTCATCTAGTGGCCAAGATGTGTTTATTTACTGAATTTCAAAGAGTACAGGCATCTATGAAGGTGATTAATTGATAAGGTGCTTTTATGTGTTTAAAATGCATAATTTGAATAAAAACATTTCCACTAATACAGATTTCAATTAAAATTGTATTTTGTATTGAAGTGTAAAATATAGTATTCAATCATATGGGTCCAGAATATAAAAGCGTTGGTATGTATTCGAGGTCTAGATTAATACGCATACAAACTAAACTAACACCCTCCCCAGATTGTTAATAATCAAATGTAGATACTTTTTCTTATGCTTTCTGATCTCTCTCTCTCTCTCTCTCTCTCTCTCTCTCTCTCTCTCTCTCTCTCTCTCTCTCTCTCTCTCTCTCTCTCTCTCTCTCTCTCTCTCTCTCTCTCTATGTCCACTACTTGCTGTACATATCCTACCAAGTCAGACCTACACTGTTTCAATGTCCATTTCTCTGTTCTCAATTGTTGATGACTGAAGTGATGATAACAACCAAACCCCCCCCTCCCCCCCCTCCCTCCACATCCCACACCCCACACCCCGGATTGTAAATAATGTAAATAATTCAATGTATATACCCTGATGATTATCTTGTGTGATGACTGTATTATGATGATAGTATATATCTGTATCATGAATCAATTTAAGTGGACCCCGACTTAAACAAGTTGAAAAACTTATTCGGGTGTTACCATTTAGTGGTCAATTGTACGGAATATGTACTTCACTGTGCAACCTACTAATAAAATTCTCAATCAATCAATCAATCAATACAAACCAACATCTCCTCAAGTGACTGAGCTTTTCTTTCTGTCACACACACAAACACACAAGAGACCAGAAGAGATGCAGGTTGTCGGCAAGCTATCAAAAACAGAGCTATTTTAAGATAATGTTAATTAATGATCGATAGTCAGAAAATTACTATCGAGCAGTTAAGAAATATGGTCTTTTTTAAATGTATTTAAATGTTTTATTTATTATCTTTTGTTAACTAAAGATAACAAAAGATACACACTGTCTTTGACTTTGAATTGAAAAGGTTATTTGTAAAAGGCGTCGTCTTATACTCGGGTGAATACATACAGTATGTTATTGGAAATGGATCTGCCGGTGTTGAAACAGAGGCCACTGTTTGAGGAAATACGAATAATAATAACATGGCGTTAGAGGAGCTGTTTTTATTAAAGGCTTGTGAAATAGTTTGGATTACTTCAGGGTTGTAACGATAAACGGTAATAATAATAACCTCGGTAATTGCCATAGTAGTATTACCATTTCAAACTAAAATGATCGAAAAACCGTGACTGGTCACTGCACTTTCATGGACAAAGTGGCGCCAGCTCGCAAGCTTAAATGCAAACATGAAAACCAAATACATTAACGTCTTTCCCTATTAAGAAACAACATACCCCAATCTAAACTTGTAGAAACACATTGCTGTCTAAGCAAATAGGATATTCAAGTGTGCACATTGAACCTACCAGCGTGCTCTCTTAGAACAGAGTAATCGTACTATACTCAGAGGAAAAAGAAAGTTAAGTGTTTTTATAGTGCGTTCTAGGATCCCTGAACAGAGTAGGACGCCACAATGCCTGCTAGAAATAATAAATAATTCATTTTATGTGTTATGCGCTTTTTGTTTAAATAAAACTTAAAGCGCTACAGTAAAAAACAATATTTAAAAAATTAAAAGCCTGTCAATTAAAATATATAAAATACTAAGACTAAAACACCATCAGTGAAGCATAAATAAACACAAAACATGCAAAATAGTGTTTTTTTTCCATACTTGCCAACCCTCCCGAATTTCAGTGCTTCTCCCGAAAATCTCCCGGGACAACCATTCTCCGGAATTTCTCCCGATTTCCAGCCGGACTTAAGGCACGCCCCCTCCAGGTCCATGCGGACCTGAGTGAAGACAGCCTCCCGTCACATCCGCTCTTTACTTCATACTTCAGAACCGACTCCCACACTTGCCGTCAGGGTGCGCAATACAATGTAAACCGTTGGCCAACCAAAAAGTTACTTTTTGGTTGGCCAACGGTTTAAAAAGTAACCACAGAACACTATAGTGTTCTGTGGTTACTTTTTGGTTGGCCAATGGTTTACTTGTATTGCGCACCCTGACGGCAAGTGTGGGAGTCGGTTCTGAAGTATGAAGTAAAGAGACGTAACTTCATCACCTCGCCTGGTTATTGACTCCAACCCAGAATATTACACTGCACATACCTATGCTCCTTCAAAGGCTGTGCTACTGGCTGCAAAGCATTGCACTTTCAAATACAACAATGAGTAGAGAGGAGTGTTATGTGTGTATATGTGTAAATAAATGAACACTGAAATTCAAGTATTTATTTTATTTATATGTATATATATATAATAAAATACATATTTATATTTAGCTAGAATTCACTGAAAGTCAAGTATTTCTTTTATATATATATATATATATATATATATATATATATATATATATATATATATATATATATATATATATATATATATATATATAAGAAATACTTGACTTTCAGTGAATTCTAGCTAGCCCCCACACCCCCAAATCTCCTGAATTTGGAGGTCTCAAGGTTGGCAAGTATGGTTTTTTCTATGTATTTATTTTTCAAAATAACTTGGTTAAAAGATTTCAGTGTGTATATAAGTACTTTTTGAGCACATTCAATGAAAGCGCGATAATAATGCTAAACGTAATAATGTTGGCAACCGTGATGTGAACTTTTCATATCGTTACATCCCTAGATTCCATGTATATTCTCAGTTCAACAAGATGATTTTCAATGATAGTTTTACCCTTTCAGAGCTTTGTTATTCACAGCCAATTTTTTAAATAATATCAGTACTCGCTCAGTCTAATGATAGCCAATGCAATAGCTGTAATAGATACTGATTTTGATAGAGTCATTGTTTAGCTTAGTGTTAATGATGTGTGTCTCTGTTTGCAGTTGTACATGTACCAGCTTTTCAGAAGTCTGGCCTACATCCATTCATTCGGGATCTGCCATCGGGACATCAAGCCTCAGAATTTGCTGCTGGATCCAGAGACGGCTGTGCTCAAACTGTGTGACTTTGGCAGGTGAGAGTGGTTTATTTGTATATCAGACCCTCCAGGATTTCAGGATGTTGTGATTGCGCCAATTCACACAATTTCAACGAATCCCAACAAATGATGCTCTGCTTTGCAACTTTCTCGCACGTCTTGGTTGATCATCAATTTTCACACCCAGAGTAGAGCTCAAATGCGCACGCCAACTGTCTTAACTGATCAATGTAACCCAGCGTCCACGGTTTCTGTCTTGTGTAGATAAACAGTAAACGGCAATGTGTAACAATATCGCAGCTGTTAGATTTGTTGAAATCCTGGGATTTTTGAGGTAAAGAATACAAAGAACACTTCAAACAATGACTGTCAAAAATAACGACTTAACTCGTGATTAATCACAAAAAATTATCACATCAATTATTAGGTTGCTATAAATCAATTTACATCAAAAACGTGATTTTAATGTATTCCCATTCTAAATCGAATCATAATTTTTTTTTTTCACAATTTTTTTTTAGGTACAATTTTGTGATTAAAAACAATAAACAACTATTATTGATATTTTCATAATTGTTATTGATATTAATATTATTATTATTTTGATTTATACTTTTGCTTTTATAACATTTTGGTCTTTTTTACTATTGTATCTGTATGTCTTCTTAGTTACTGTATGAATTTATTACAAATACTTGTATATAAAGTATTGAGAAGCTGGGATGGGGTTGGAGTTGGGGTTGCTCTATTTTCTTTTATTATGATCACATTCTGTGATTTTTGTTAGTAACATTTTAAAAATGTTTTTTAAAAGGCGTTTTTAAGGCCAACACTGCGTGTATAAGTCAGTAGAGGAACTTTTGTAACCTGTTTTGAAAATGTTTTATTATAATTTGAATACTAAATATTTTATTACAAGAATCGTGTCGAATCGGTAATGGATTCTGAATGGAATCATCACCCCAAGAATCAAATCGAATCGAATTGTCAAGTGCTTAAAGACTCCCACCTCTATTAATCATGTATATAGGTAGAGTAGTCACACAATTTATTTTGACCGCACATGCTCCTTTACCTTAAACGTTGATGGTTATCTGAAAAGTAATAAATAAATGATATGCATTCAAGTAAAGTATTGTAAAAATGTTTGAAAAAACTTCTTGTACAACATTCTGGAAATAAAATATAAATGTATTTGTGTCCAAATATTGGGGTCTTTTTTTAAGTTAATTTATGTTTTGCAAGCAACTATTGTGATTAATAATGATGAATCCAAATTCAAAAGTGATTAATCGGATCAAAGAAATAATCATTTGACAGCACTAATTAAAACACTGATGTCAAATTCATAAAATCACAAGCTGATGCAATGGTAGTAAAAAATAAGCCTTTAACCATTGCAACTTTTGTTGCAACTTTTTGAAAAAAAGCTGCCATCAAATCAGTTAGTCGTAGCCCGCGACAAACAAATCCCTAAACAAGCCAGTTAAATCCTGGAGGCACTGAGACCAATGGTCCTGTTTGGGTAGAACAATGCACTGACGCTGAGGATGTGTTGGATTTTGTTCCATGCACAGTGCCAAGCAGCTTGTCCGCGGAGAGCCAAACGTGTCCTACATCTGCTCTCGCTACTATCGAGCCCCTGAGCTCATCTTTGGGGCCACTGACTACACCTCCAGCATAGGTAAACCGGGTTCATGCTTTTGACATTACAGATGCACATAATTGGACATAATTCAAACATGCAACCTACCTTCCCTACAGATGTGTGGTCAGCCGGCTGCGTGCTAGCAGAGCTGTTGCTAGGACAACCAATCTTCCCTGGCGACAGTGGAGTGGATCAATTGGTTGAGATTATCAAGGTAATGAACTCCTCACATACTGGACCGCCGAAGCAATGGAATTTTAAAAATGGCAGCCCAGCCATCACATTCTCTCCACTCACATTAGTGTTTCACTTGTGCATTCCAGGTTCTCGGCACCCCAACCAGGGAGCAGATCCGTGAGATGAACCCCAACTACACCGAGTTCAAATTCCCCCAGATTAAGGCGCATCCATGGACTAAGGTGAGTCAACAGGTACATGAGCCCTTTTACTTCTCTTACATGTCACTTCATGCATGTGTTGTCATTGTGCTTCCATTATGCTGTTTTTTTAATTACCCCAAATCTACAAAAATCGGACCAGAATAAATAAAACAATATTTAAAACCTGTCTGTAAAAAGACAGGCCATCTTATATTTGTTGTTTAGAGCTGATTTTGAGTAAAACTAAAAAAATGCTGTTGGATAACAGAAGAGAAAGTCAAAGACAAATAGACAAAATAAACATTGACATGGTAAAATTAAACACATTTCTAGGTGTAATGATAGATGATAAAATGAACTAAAAATCTCATATAAAATTATACAACAGAAGGTGGCAAGAAATATTTCAATACTTAATGAAGCAAAATATGTATTGGACCATAAATCACGCAAAACAAGAGAAATATCACCTTAAGGAAAAATCTACCTTAATTAATTTGTATATATGCGCCACACTTAAAACCTTTAGTATATCAGTATGTGGAATTCAATTATGTAATACTTATATGATACAGTTTAACAAATTGTTCAAATTGTTTACAAAGTACAAGAAAGTAAACATATTGAGCCTTTTTGAAAGGTGAGAATCGTATTCCTCTCATGTGTATCACAACTTACAAAACAACTATTTATACATTTGATATTTATTTGTATTAAATGTTTTATTGAGTACAGGAAGTGAACAATCTAACACATCTGTTTGACATTGTTATTAAACAGAAAGGGGGTAGATTTAATTAGCTTTGCTACTCCTTTTTGTAATGAGAAACTGAAAGTATGTGACGTACTAGGGCCGGGCAATATGGCCTTTTTTTAATATCTCGATATTTTTAGGCCATATTGCGATACACGATATATATCTCGATATTTTGCCTTAGCCTTGAATGAACACTTGATACATATAATCACAGCAGTATGATGATTCTATGTGTCTACATTAAAACATTCTTGTTCATACTGCATTAACATATGCTAATTTTAAACTTCATGCAGAGAGGGAAATCACAACTAAGTCAATTGACCAACACTGTATTTATTAAACAGTTATTAAGCAGTGGCACAAACATTCATGTCATTTCAAAACAGAGAGTGCAAGATTGTCAGAGACATTTTAAAACAAGCTATGAGTGCACTTTTGTGCATGATGTCCTCAAAATGACAAATCAAAACAACACTAAATTAAAGTGCACTTTTTGTACAGAACGCCACTACAATAGTTTAAAACAAATAAAGTGCACTTCTGTGCATGATGTCACACAAGATATTTCAATAACTGTCAAATAAAAATTAGCTGCATAATGGGAAATCAAATTGTGTACGTCCTTCGCTATGTGGTAGGTTCCGGCGGACGTTATCTTCTTATGTCGTGGACTATTTTTTTCATACGGTGTTGATGTGGAAATGGTTGCCTCTGCATTTTGTTGGTGTAGCACCGAACGGAGATGTTGACGTGCGGAATAAGCACTCTTCATTCTCTAGCTGGTAACTTTTCAAATGATGGTAAATGGTAAATGGGTTGTACTTGTATAGCGCTTTTCTACCTTTTTATGGAACTCAAAGCGCTTTGACACTATTTCCACATTCACCCATTCACACACACACATTCACACACTGATGATGCTACATATTAGCAGTAATGCTACTTTTTGTAGCAACGCTTTCGCTCCACACTTGACAAATTACGGTTGTCTGTTCGACATATTCCCACTTGAAGCCAAACCACCGCCAGACGATGGACCCCGTGCTGTTTTTCTTAGGAATTAATTCTTCCTTCATTTGTTACCAGATTCGCACCTTCTTTCTCTCGTATTACCACTCGCACCGCAGCTAACTTTAGCCATGCTGCTACCTCTCTGCTCAGCGAGGACGTGTACGTATGTGACGTATGTAAGAATGTGCGCTTGTTTATGTCTCTGTGAGAAGGAGAGACTAGAAAGAGTGAGAAACGCCTGTAGTGTAATGCCTGCAGCTAAAAGCAACTGCGTGAGAACGTATACTCTAATATCACGATATAGTCATTTTCTATATCGCACAGAGACAAACCCGCGATATATCGAGTATATCGATATATTGCCCAGCCCTATGATGTACCATATTGTAACTGTATGCATGTTCAAAATAATGCAATACCATAGAGCTTTATATATGCAAACCAACAGTCCCCTGCCGTGCGCTGCCAAAGTGAGGGGAGGTCTTATATTTACAGTTGTCTTACATTTAGGTAATGCTCAATATGAGAATAGGCTTACTTCCATATTAATGTAATGGAAACAATCTTCTTTTTTGATTTGCTGCTTCCTGTTATGTTATAGTTATGGTTAGGGATGGGAAATAAGATTTTTCTGGGTCCGATTCCAATTTTGATTTTGCTTAACGTTTTTTTTTAACAATTCTCTTATCAATTCTCATTTGGATAAAAGGATAACATACTAGTTGATTAGCGTTAACTTTGTTTAGTTTAGAAGAATATAAATGGACAAACTCAACAGTGAGGTCTTAAGTGGCCGACAACCTCCATGGGGTACCAGAGTCAGGGTTCCTCAGAAAAAAATAAAACAGAGAATAACTCATTTATAATAACATTCATAAATATGACATAAAAACATATTTTTTGTATTTAATACTGCAGGGTTTCCCCTAGATTGCCAAAATACCTGTAGTGGTTGGGGCGTGGTAAATATGACATTATTTGTCATGATGCATATATTTCTTTAAAAGGCAAAACATGCACACATACATATGTTAAAGAGGTTCATTTAGCCTACTAATGTGTATTTATAAATAGTTGATTTATATAGGCTAGTAAGGTAAAGTTTTGTACCTGACAAGTTTCGGCTACCTTGCTTCTGCAGCCTTCCTCAGAGGTGTCACGTGATGTTAGTGTGACGTCATCTGTGACGTGTTATATGGATTGTTCCATCCCACCTGAGGTGGTGGGATGGCGGTGTCCCCTGGTGTGCGTCGGGGGTAGGGCGGGGCGCCCCCTGTCGTCCGGATGTCCACCAAACGGCCGGGGGCGGCCCTGCAGGACTGTGTCCCAGGTGTGGGATACTTGTCAGGTACAAAACTTTACCTTACTAGCCTATATAAATCAACTATTTATAAATGCACACATACATTTAAAACAAATATGTTATTAATTATAGTATTGACATATATTTTTTTCCTACATAATATAATTTTGCTCTATTTTCGATTTTTACGAATTTTTTTTCTAGAGATTTCTCCTAACCTTTCAATCACTCGTTCTTTATTAAAACGACTAGCAACTAATCTAGCATCTATTTCTGGTGTTATTGTAGACTGTACTCGTGTTTAGAGACTCTTCACTTCTGTTGCTCCATGTCCTCGACAAAAAAGCGAGCTGCAGAAAGCCTGACGTCACACTTGCTTCGCACTGCTGCGAGCCTTTCTCTCCTTAAAAGCGACCAGTGTCATCTTACATTTTAAAAGATCGCTGTCCGCGGGTATATCTTGCATCTCGGATACAATAAAGTACACAACGCTGACATACTGCCTTCGCTCCAGACAACCCCGTGCCGTGCGTGGACTTCCGTCATCACAACATTTGGTTTCTGTAGCGCTGTTCTGCTGATCAAAGTATTTTTTTGGGCGGCCACATTTTCATTGCATCTTTAGTCAATAGTGCGCAAATTATAAACTATATATGTCCATTCATACTGTAACTAATTGGTAGTGTTCAAGTGTGTGTTGGTGTGTTATGATATTAATTTTTCCGATGGTCTGTGAACGCACCGTGTCGGCGTGAAATGAGGAAGTGTTGAGTGTGGAGGAGTGAAGCACGGAGGCGGACATGTGTGCACGGTAGGAAATACTTGTTGGAATTGGGCCCTTTGTGATTGGCAATAAAAGCTAAAAAAGAGCGTCTGACTTTGTGTGTCTTCTTCTGGACGCTACAATACGTTATATTACTTTTATTTGTTTTTAATGTAAAAAAAAACAGCCCACCAGTTTCGTCACGATTTACATGATGGCAGGGCTTGATTTTAACCACGGCAACCGCAGCAATTGCCGCGACCGCCCTCGTCATTTGCCGTAATGCCCTAAAAAATTGACCAGCATCGGCAGCAAGAACATGCCGTGACCGCCCTTGACTTTTTACTTGTTAATGGACTAGGGATGTAACGGTAAACAGTATAGAAGAATCAGAATCAGCTTTATTGTCATTACGCAGGGTAACGAGATTGAGGCCATTCCATACAGTGCGATAAAACAAATGTACACTCTACAGTGGGTGAAATGAATATGTAAACGAATATCTCCATGAAACAGGGTGGTTGGTGGAATGGGTTATTGCACCGAAGAGAAGGCAGTTATGAGGTTCAATGGGGCAGTCTGTTCAGGGTGGTTATGGCCCTGGGGAAGAAGCTGTTCTTTAGCCTGTTCGTCTTGGTTTTAATGCACCTGTAGCGCTTCCCAGAGGGCAGCAGGTGGAACAGGTCAGACCCAGGGTGGGTGCTGTCCTTGATGATGGCACTGGCTCTGTTGAGGCAGCGGGAGGTGTAGATGATAATTTGTGATACAATTCCAGACAGTTAGTAATACCGTCTAATTTTTTAATTACCAAAAAACTGTCATTTAATATTGCATTTTAGGCAACACGAAGTCAGGTGTGTGAATGTTGTCTGTCTATCTGTGTTGGCCCTGCGATGAGATGGAGACTTGTCCAGGGTGTACATCGCCTTCCGCCCGTGTGCAGCTGAGATAGGCTCCAACACCCCCCGCAACCCTGTAAGGGACAAGTGGTACAAAAAGGATAGATGGATGGAAGTCAGGCGCATGTGCACTACCGTCGTTTGGCTTGATAATCATGACGGACTATCTACAAGGACTTTGCTCCGGAGATTTCCCCTCGGAGTAAACGGAGCCAAGTGCTTGGTTTAACGTAATTTTTCCCTCGCTTCCCGGCGTGCGTTTAACCTCTTAAGGCCCAAGCTGTTTGTATACATGCTTTTTTTTAATTTCTCTTTGCTATTTGGGCTTATTGGGCCCTAATTAGAATAAAAACTAAGAATCATCTTTTGATATGATATACTTAGTCCATAAGTACACAACCGTGTACTTCATGTTTAGTGGCATGCTAATTCTTATTTTTACACGTTTTTTCCCAAATTCCATTGTATGTTATACTCTTCTGACACCACCAGATGGCAGTATAAGTGTCCACATAAGCGGCCATAAGACCCCAATTCAGTAGTGTACACAATTTTGGAAATAAGAGCTAAAAGGTGCTGTCCACGCATGTGGCCACTAAGCCTTTGTTAAGAGTGCAAGAATATTGGAGACAGGCGCACTTGTCCCCACACTAAAAGTATACAGCGAAGGAGAGAAACTATTTGATGTTGCTTTTATTTTCTCAATACAGTATCCATAAGCTGCTGTGAAAATAGCAGCAAAATATAAAAATCGCAAATCGAATAACAATCGCAATTTTGGAGAGAAACATCGCAATTACTCATTCTAACACCTCCCTCAAAATGTTATATACATGATGTAAGTATATATGTAATGTAGTAACGGGCACTTTAATGATAACATTTTATATTTACGTATTTTGATCATTTTAAGCATACGGTTCGCATTATTTCAAAAACGCATTACAACGTTTGCTTTTTTTTCTTTCTTCATCACTGATTAGTACTCACACTCTTTATGCGAGCCAACAAACATAATAAAACTTCACTTACCGTGCAATGTCTGCTGTCATTAGGATGCTGACTGCTAGGATGTCCATGTATTCCCATTTAGATTAAACATGTCTCATAATCCTCACAAAGAAAGGGGGTGGGGGACAGGGGGAACCAAGGGTCTTTTTGTGTCGTTCTCGCCAGTTTCGGGTCCTAAATGGCTGTCAAAGTGTACCAACTTGTCGGCATACCTACTCAGACTTCTTCTGTCCAGGTGAGAGGCATGATTTATGATCCACAATAACCTTACAGGGAGCAAGGAAACGAGAAAGCAGCAGACCACTCGATGATGTAAACCTAGGCACACACGTGTGCCTACACCCCCTAAATTATTACAGACGGCGCAGCTATAAATAGTTGGTCTGCGTTCGTGCTTATAATAACAATATCACTAATACTTTGTTAATTTTCAAGTCACAAAATGTAAATGAAGTACTGTTGGCGGTTTTTGAATGGTTATTTATTGGCTTTTATGGGTGAAATAGAGGGGCTCCCATTGGCTCCTCTGCACACTGACTTTTATTTACTTTTATTTAAAAGTTAGAATGCAATACAAATCCATCTGTTGTCATGGTTTTCATAATGATTGTGAATGATAGGCAAACTTTAAAAAAAAAAAGGGCAGTTCCCCTTTAAGCCTTGCTGAAGCTCATGGAATAGAAAAAATTATAATGGTAATGGTTTCAGTTAATTTCAAACGAGCATACAAGGTTACATTTATTGATTAGTTGCACAGTTCAACATTTCGGAAAAGGAGTAAAAAGAAGCATTTTATTGAATCCTATTCCTTCGCCGTATCGCGGCATTTACTAAGAAATATGTTCACTTCCTGTGCTCTATGTAAACTAATATAACAGTAACAGTTTAATATAGAATTTATACATACCGAAATTGGGAGTTATGACAGACATTGTTTGGTGATCAATGAGTATAGAATATTTTATAATATCTTCATAATCAAAGACTTGATTAGTGCATTCATGATTAAGTAAGATGTACTTGGCATAACTTGTGTATTAAAATTGGATCCAAATTTGCACAAAACTGTGCATAAATAGAGGCGCTATGCAGCCGCCACATACTCAATATTATTCTTTGCCACACAATTTGTCAGTTGTGATTTTTGTTTCTGGATATCAAGATTTATTTGATGTTTGATAATCATTTTGACCCGACATGACTCGTAAGAAAAGTATGCAAAGGATTGGGAGTTCACAAAGCAAGCTTAATATTTTGTTTAGACCACTGCTAAACATTCCAAACTACTATTAAACAGTAGAAGTAGCCAATTTAAAGGTATTTAGGTATAATACACAATTATTAATACAAAAAAAATAGAATTGTGAATAGTATAAAAATAAAAAACAAACCACCATTTGGTAGCCTTCCCGTTGTATATCTAAAGTGTCCAATTAGGCCCTGCAGTTAGGTAATTAAATACATTTTTGGTAACTTTCTACCTGTCATTTCTTTTTAATTTGTTCAGAGAAATCCCCAGATATTACCCAAAACTTATCCCGTAAAAAATATTCGGTAAAATACCATCGCTCTGCTTAGACCCCGCCTCCCGCCGCTCTGTATTGTCCCAGCATGCAGTGTTTGTGTCCACAAAACAGAAACAATATCTTCTTGTGTTTTGCCGCTCTGTGATCACTGTATAGACGTCTGTGTGTCCGGTGGGTGTGCAGGTGTTCCGGCCGCGTACGCCCCCCGAGGCCATCGCCCTCTGCTCTCGCCTGCTGGAGTACACGCCCACCGCGCGCCTCACGCCCCTCGAAGCCTGCGCGCACTCTTTCTTTGACGAGCTGCGCGACCCCAACGTCAAACTGCCCAACGGGCGGGAGAAGCCCTCCCTTTTCAATTTCACCACCCAAGGTAGGCGTGCACACTCACACCAGCTGTATAATGTGACCATAAGATGCTGTGTATCGAAATACAAATACATAGTTGACTCTTGTGTGTCCTCTCACAGAGCTATCCAGTAATCCGTCTTTGGCCTCCATACTCATCCCTGCCCATGCTCGCAGTCAGGCCGCCGCTTCCACCCCAACCAATGCCTCTGCCACCACAGGTAAGAGCAACGCTACACCAACCCTAATCAGCTACTTAATTGATTAGCTTTAAACTACCGTATTTTTCGGACTATAAGTCGCAGTTTTTTTCATAGTTTGGCCGGGGGTGCGACTTATACTCAGGAGCGACTTATGTGTGAAATTATTAACACATTACCGTAAAATATCAAATAATATTATTTAGCTCATTCACGTAAGAGACTAGACGTATAAGATTTCATGGGATTTAGCGATTAGGAGTGACAGATTGTTTGGTAAACGTATAGCATGTTCTATATGTTATAGTTATTTGAATGACTCTTACCATAATATGTTACGTTAACATACCAGGCACGTTCTCAGTTGGTTATTTATGCGTCATATAACGTACACTTATTCAGCCTGTTGTTCACTATTCTTTATTTTAAATTGCTTTTCAAATGTCTATTCTTGGTGTTGGGTTTTATCAAATAAATTTCCCCAAAAAATGCGACTTATACTCCAGTGCGACTTATATATGTTTTTTTCCTTCTTTATTATGCATTTTCGGCAGGTGCGACTTATACTCCGGTGCGCCTTATACTCCGAAAAATACGGTACACCTTTTTCTTTACATTGTTAGAGGGGACTTTTTCCATATTGACTCATGACAAAGAATGCATGACTCTTCGTATCAGAATTAATGCATTAACAGGAAGTGTACAAGTAGTTTTCTTTTTAAACATACTTCAAAATGAGCACATTTGTGGACTACTGCCACCTGCTGGTGTTTGTGGCAACTACGGTGGAACATATAGTTCAAACATGCTAAACATTGTAACTTTTTCCAACCTTTTATTAGTGAACATATTTACTTCAGTGCTAATTTGCCCATTGGAAATAAAGTAAATACAGTAGTACCTAGGGGTGTAACGGTACACAAAAATTTCGGTTCGGGACGTAGCTCGGTTTAGTGGTCACGGTCCGGTTAATTTTCGGTACAGTAAGAAAACAACAAAATATAAACTTTTGGGTTATTTATTTACCAAATTTGTAAACAATGGCATAACATACATATACACACAGGGTCCATTGCCAGGGTTAATGTGGTCAACATATATAAAATAAAAACTAAATAAGATAAGGCTCAGAATGGTTTCTTAACAAAACCTTTCTACATTTAAAGTGCTTTTTTTGATTGATTGATTGATTGAGATTTTTATTAGTAGATTGCACAGTACAGTACATATTCTGTACAATTGACCACTAAATGGTAACACCCAAATAAGTTTTTCAACTTGTTTAAGTCGGGGTCCACGTTAATCAACATTAAACTGCCTTTAACTTTTACTTAACTTAACTCAAGTTGTTGCTCAGATTAAATAAAATGACAAAACTTTTCTTTTACATATAAAAAGTGCAACATTAAACAGTTTCAAGTCAACTCAGCCTCAGATTAACTTTTCTTTCCCCTCCCCAGCCTGGCTAACTTGGCAGTAAGAGGATATATGGGCTCATTGTTCTTCCACCATAGAAGTGGGTCAAAATCTAGTTTTTAATGCAATATGGACTTAAATCTGCGGCTATAAAAACATTTGTTATTGCTTTAGCCTTGTGTTGCACCTTTCCTGCTTCCGGCTCCCAGACCGTAGTCGAGGAGCGCAGGGGAGACACTCCTCTAGGGCCGATGTATTCTCGGGGGCAACACCCTTCACTCTACCCGGCAGTGGGTCTCCACAGCTCCAGACTCCAGGGTAAATGAGGAGTCCGGCGATTAGTTGCAAAACGTGGCTTTATTGCGGTCTTGCACACAGCCAATCCAACAAAAGACACTAGCCACTCCCCGCACTCACGCTACCGCTCCCTCACCTCGCTCGCCCTCACACTCACTGACGTCACTCACCTCACATGCTGTCACATATTAAAGGGCCACACACACACACATACGCTACTCTCATAACACCTGCCTGACGCGCCGAGGAGAGGCTGCTTGAATGCGGTGGTGACTCTTCAAATGGGTTAGCATGTTTGACGTGTTGTCAGAAGCAGCTGCTGAACAATGTCTGCAAACCTCCGTCCTCCATTGTTGTATCACGCTGCCAAAGTGTTCCCAAACGGGAGATTAATATGTCCGTGTGGAAACTCATTCGGTACACCTCCGAACCGAACCGAAACCGTTCAATACAAATACACGTACCGTTACACCCCTAGTAGTACCTCAACTTGCGAACTTAAAGGGGAACTGCACTTTTTTTTTTTTTTAAATGTTGCCTATTGTTCACAATCATTATGAGAGACAACAAGACTAAAGTTGTTTTATTGTTTCGCCTTCTAACATAAAAAAATGGTCTCTTTCATGCATTCAAAAACTGTCAACAATACTTAATTTGCAGGGTTTTTTAATTTGTTTTAAAAAGGCTTTGAAGGCTACAATGGTGACTCCCATTAGTCACATTTTTCAAGCGTTTATCTTCTTTAAAATCATTTAAAAAAAAGACGTGTGTTCTTGTCTCTCATAATGATTGTAAATGATAGGCAAAATTTAAAAAAAAAGTGCAGTTCCCCTTTAATTGGTTCTGTGACTCTGCTCTTAACTCAAAACACTCGGATCTCAAATCAACGTCTCAAACTGAAATGAATTGAAATCATTTTAATTGGTGCTTGCTCCCCACTCCCACTAAAGACAGCACAATTTTAACATGTAACATGCCCTTTAAAATGACAAAAATGGCTTTTAGATAATACATATTGTACAAAAACAATACAAAAGAATGTAGTACAAACAACTACAGTAGTTTTATGGTTACAATAATGTACGGCATTTACCTGCTGCTTCTCCATCAAACACACCATCAGCAGCTTCTCTGTATTTTCATGGATACATTTCCACTGTTTATACATTATTTTAACGTCCTTGACTTGCCTCATCAGTATGGTGCATGCAGACTGGCAGGACCCTCAAATTACTTCACAGAGAGTTATTTTTTTGATACAATAAACATCGTCCACTTTGTTCTCAGCACTGTCCTTCATACTCATTTTCTTCCCTTCCAGTGGTTGGAAAAACAAAGTTATGTTGATCTCTAGTTACAAGGTAATGCTAGCGAGTAAGACCAAATGTTTTGGGCGGATCTTACAAGTTTTGATGTGACATTTTGCCACACCAACTAATGGCCGGTGTGTTTCTAACTCAAATATTTGCTTTTAACTTCAAGCATAACAATTAGCTGTGAGACCGCTCTCGTCTCAAAACACTCTTAAGTTGAGGTACCGCTGTAAAATCTATATAAAAATCTATACCGGGGTCAAACTGTTTCTGCCCTACCCTAAAACATCCATCAACTGTCAAGTGTAAAAATAAGTTAGCCAGTAGTAAAATAAAAACTCAAAATATCTTATGACGGTATTCCTAAGATGCAACGCAAAGGTAGGCCATGTTTTGTGCACCAAATTACGATCCAGTGAATGTGTGGCACACTCACTGGCTGTATTGACACCGTGCTACTGTTTCATAACTGTGCCATCTGCCGGAATAGAAAAAGTCACTACATTTGACCTGAAAATAAAATGAATAGTTTTTATAAAGAAAATCACACATGCAACTGATGAGCCAAATGATAAGCAAGCAAATACTTTATTTGGCGCTATAAGATCAAAATGATCCTACACTTCAGAATGTCTAGTTGTTACATCTTGTTTTATTATGACATTTCTTTGCAAGTATGACATTAAGTTCCAATTACAGTTACAAGTCCAACACAATAGATGGCTCTAGTGCAAAGTATATGGTGTGTTGGCTAGTCAGTTCAGTCCTTGCTGTCTTGTCTTTTGTTGTGCCCTAAAACTATTGTACTTACTACGGGCCAGCTTTTAGAATGTAACGCACATCTTGGTTGTAGTTTTCATAAACAAACCTGGAGGTTGTTGAAATCGCCATGTAAAATTGCTAATGCTAATCAGTAGCATTTGGGACGGTGTGGCGAAGTTGGTAGAGTGGCCGTGCCAGCAATCGGAGGGTTGCTGGTTACTGGGGTTCAATCCCCACCTTTTACCATCCTAGTCACGTCTGTTGTGTCCTTGGGCAAGACACTTCACCCTTGCTCCTGATGGGTGCTGGTTAGCGCCTTGCATGGCAGCTCCTGCCATCGGTGTGTGAATGCTTGTGTGAATGGGTAAATGTGGAAATACTGTCAAAGCGCTTTGAGTACCTTGAAGGTAGAAAAGCGCTATACAGGTATAACCCATTTATCATTTATTTATCATTTTAAAAGAAAAGCCCATATACAAGCTAGCACATTTTTGGAAAAAGTGGAGCCTCACTTGACCTAAGTTGGAGTGTTTTTTTGAGTCAATTTCTTTGATGGCATTGAAAATTCTAACATTCCCTAGAGATAGTTTGGCTGAGTCTGCTGTCAGTGCTGCGAGAGTGATTGCCAGGTGCCGAAGTGCAAAGAACCCTGGTTACCTGGGTTATGTTATGTTGACCGGGTAACCTAACATGGCATCGTGGGATTTTACATAGGACTGGCATGATTCGGTCAGTGCCAAAAAAAAAAGTACCGAATTCGGTACTCATCCCTACAAATATCTCAGCAGTTGTATAGGTCACATGGGTATTTTCCTAAAGTGACACACACAGGCATTGAGGGTCACCTTATTACTCCTTCATTGTTATCATAAGGTAGACTATAGTGATGGGTCAAACTACTACTTGTATATTAACACTGGAGTTTTGCTGCTTTTGAATCAGGGACCCCTTTTTTTCCCGTGTTTATTCTTTTTCTTCTCTTCTCACCCCATGGTGAGTCTTTTGGAATAAGCTTTGCAATAAAATATATACAAATCAACCTGTGCAGCCTGTGTTACATTATAGTAATTATATAAGCAAAAAAATATCATGCAACAAGAAAAATATATGTTGCTAGTAGGATTGTCAAAATGAACGAGTTAACTCGTGTGATTAATCACAAAAATCCGCCGCATTAATCATGAAGACACCTAAATTAATCATGCCATTTATTTTGACCGTACATTCTCTTTTACCTTAACCGCCATATGGTCAGTGATCAGACCAATGCATACGTGAGTACTGGCAAATTTACCTCCAAAATACAGCCCGCAAGAATTTTAGATAAAACTTTTGCCAAGTTTTGTGCAAATAAATGACATGCATTTAAGTAAAACGTTTAAAAACATTCCTGGATGACATTCCGACTAGGAATGTCCGATAATATCGGACGATAAATGCTTTAAAATGTAATATCGGTATCGGTTTCAAAAAGTAAAATTCATGACTTTTTAAAACGCCGCTGTGTACACGGACGTAGGGGGAAGTATAGAGCGCCAATAAACCTTAAAGGCACTGCCTTTGCGTGCCGGCCCAGCCACACAATATCTACGGCTTTTCACACACACAAGTGAATTCCATGCATACTTGGTCAACAGCCATACAGGTCACACTGAGGGTGGCCGTATAAACAACTTTAACACTGTTACAAATATGCGCCACACTGTGAACCCACACCAAATAAGAATGACAAACACATTTCGGGAGAACATCCGCACCGTAACACAACAAATACCCAGAACCCCTTGCAGCACTAACTCTTCCGGGATGCTACCATATACACCCCAGTTACCCCCTACCCAACTTCAACCCCGCCCCCCCAACCCCGCCCACCTCAACCTCCTCATGCTCTCTCGGGGAGAGCATGTCCCAAATTCCAAGCTGCTGTTTTGAGGCATGTTAAAAAAAATAATGCACTTTGTGACTTCAATAATAAATATGGCAGTGCCATGTTGGCATTTTTTTCCATCACTTGAGTTGATTTATTTTGGAAAACCTTGTGACATTGTTTAATGCATCCAGCGGGGCATCACAACAAAATTAGGCATAATAATGTGTTAATTCCACGACTGTATACATCGGTATCGGTTGATATCGGAATCGGTAATTAAGAGTTGGACAATATCGGGATATCGGCAAAGAAGCCATTATCGGACATCTCTAATTCCGACAATAAAATTGCATTTGTGTACAATTATTGGGGTCTTTTTTTAAGCCAATTTGAATCATGCAAGGCAGTAATCACCTTTGATTAATCATGATTAATCTGATTTTAAAAAATTATCATTTTACAGTCCTAGTTTCTACTAATAACAAAAATGTATCTTCATAACACATTTCTGTATGTATGCAAACTGTACGATGACGTCATATTGACCACGCCCCCGCAAACAGAATTGTGTACAAAATGCCCTCAATGTAGCTTCCTGCCACTCCCCCTTGTGTCCACAGACGGTAGCGGCACAGAGCGAGTCCCCAGCACCACCACAGCCTCAGCTTCCGCCTCCAACGCCACTTCCTGAGCGCCGCAGACCACCGCCAACCTCCGAGTCACCCCAACCCCCGCCCTCCCCCCATTGTCGTCCCAGCCCAGGTGCGGGGTAAGGTAAGGCGAGGCGAGCTCAGACCCGACCTGCTCTCCTCCCTGACACAAAACCACCGCCGACACCCCCTTCGAACTGCGCCTGCCATCCAGCTCTTACGAGTGGGGGGGGGGGGGGGGGGCACGCAGGCGTGTGAAGATACGAATATACCCTTCTCACGTTGCTCGTCCGCTAATCTTTTTCTTGCTTGCCGCTATTAAACCACTCAAAGAAGAAGTGAGCCCGACCCCACCCGCCGCCCATTTTTACAGCACCCTAACCCCCCTAATTATTACTATAAATATAATTATTATTAGTTTCCTCCTGTATAGTGCATGACCTGAGAATGGTTAGGATCAACTGGGGGGTGGGGGGGCACGCTCTCTCACTCACCTTTGACCTCAAGGCATGGGGCTCGTATACACACACACACACAGATGCATGATGTATGTGCAAAAGGGTTTATTTTAGTTTTTTGCCACCAGGGGTTGTTTTTAAAAGTGCTTCGCAAGCCATTTTACCCGACTTTGTTTTTTTTACAAAGGAAAAAAAAAAAAAAAGTTCTCCCCCCCCGGGCGTTTTTGTTGTCGTTTATCCGTGTGCTTGTATAATATATACATAACGCATTACATCCACAGTTTATATATGACTTTTCCTTCTGTATAAAAGGTATATATAGATATATGTATATTAACTCCCGCCGTTCACAAGTCATTTATTGGTGAGTTCATATCCGTCAAGAGCCGCGGCAATATTTGCCGCTGCCTTTAAAAGGCAGTAGAATTAGACAACGTGATGGGGTTTGTTTTTTTTTTGGTTGTTTTTTCGTTTGCCGGAATGTGCTGAAATTCCAGCGCTCCTCGTCGTCTTTACGGTGTCCGATGTGGGGGGCGCTCTTTCCATCGAACACTTTGAACCACTAAGTTGTTCGGTACGGTCCTATCGACGGACAATTCTCACGACTACAGCAGAAAAAAAAAAAAAAAAAAAAAAGATGGGGATAAAAAACTGAATATGTATATACAGTATAAATGCGCCTCACCAAATAGTTTTTTTTTTTTGTATGTGTTCACGGTATGTACATATGCAGACCCATGTACTGTTTATGAGCAAAGATGGAGGGGGGAAGGGGGGGAAAAAAACAAACAAAATAAACAGAATCTGGTTGTTGATGGATATTGTAGATGCTGACGAGCGTTATCCAGCCATATGTTCAATCTTACCTGTACAGTACAGTAGAGGGCGGCTGTAATATTATTGTAAGCAGAACTAGTCATGTATAGTGTAACTATAGTTTGGAGTGCCTTTGCTTTCATACACCTTCGCCTTGTTTCCCCTAAAAGACTCTCCTTTTGGTGCTGTTGAATGACACCCCTCACCCCCACCGCCTCTTTTGTCATTGCACAGGTTCATTGTAATATAATATACAGATAGTTCACTGACTGAACTGTTTATTTCAACACAAACTTGCTCTCCTATATTGTCTTGGGCGCCGCAGTGCTCGCATGGACCCCTAGGGGGGGTCAGTTGATTGGCAGACTTTGAGTATACATGACGTGACGTCATGCAGTGTGCTGTGCTACCAAGGAGTGTTAAGGGCACGCTGGTCACAAACGAATGATATTGTGTATTAAACGTCATAGGAGTCGGAAGAATTTGGTTCGAAGAGAAAGTGATACGAGAAAAAAAAATTATAAAAAAATCTAAAAAAACATTGAGAATGATATAAAATTATTTAAAGTGTAATGGTACAGTATTACTAATTAATATGACACGATGAAGACTTAAAAAAAAAAAAAAAAGTTATACAATGACAGCTCAATCATAACTATAAAAAAATATTATTTTCTAGTTAATAAAAAAAATTACGTTTTCCTCACGTTTTCTTTTTAAAGTACCATAAAAAATGTTTCCGGAATAGTATCACTTTTTTCCCCTTGTTAAAACAAGGTTATTTTTGTTATACATTTTTGACGTTCTACCCGCAATTGAGAATTATATAAAATTATTTAAAGTTTAACAGTACAGTATTACCAATTAACATAACACGATGAAGACTTAAAACAATTTATAAAATTGTGTTATACAACGACAGCTCAATCATAACTATAAAAAAATATTAAAACTTTTTTTCTAGTTAAGAAAAAACTGACGTTCTCCTCACGTTTTCTTTTTAAGTACCATAAAAAATGTTTCCGGAATAGTATCACTTTTTTCCCCTTGTTAAAACAAGGTTTTGTTTTTTTTTATAAATTGACGTACCCACAAGAGTGAACATCACGACTTTATTTACGATCTACTTCTCTGACTGTTGGGCTATTTTGCCTCCGAATATGAGCCTTTATTCTCACAACACTTTTCTTTTCGATGTCACGTAGCGCCTCTTAATGCTCCTTGGTCACTGTTGCTTCTTGAAGGTAACGATGTATACATACCGTCGCCGTGAGCGCACATGTTTTGCGTGATATGTCCGCCATCTTGGGGGGGGGGGGGGGGCGGTGGCGTTTTTTTGTCAAGGATTCAGTAGCACCTAAAGGGGTGGTGGAGTCACGTGACCTCTCCTGCTTGCTGTAATTTTGGCATCCACGAACATGTTGCAACCCTTACCTTACCTTACCTTACCTCCCACCCCCACTACAATAAAATCACCAAAAAGGTTGCCAAAAAAAGGAGAAAAAAAAAAAAAAAGACGACATGCAAGTGGAGATGCTAGTGTTTTATGTTAGCCTAGCACAACGTGCTAACCGGGGTTCCAGAAAAATCTTTGAAGAAAAAAAAACAAAAAACATCCCGTATAACAACAGTACTACTTGAATGACTCTGTTTGTGACTGAAATTTTTATTTTGTTTTTGTTTGTTTTTTTCTTCTGTTCTGTGAAGGTATGCTAAATGTGCGCCTCTGTAAATATTCCCTCTGCGTGCTCTGAGGAATAGTTCCCTGGTACTGTAATTTGCATTAAATAAAGAGTAGGATAGCCTGGAAATGATCACATCTGCTGCTTTTTGTCTTTTTTTTTAATATATGAGTGTTCCTTAAATATTGTAAAACATTTGTTTTTATGAACATTTTTTCACAATTTTAAAAATTTGAATCTCATTTTACATGCTCATTGTGCCAATACAATACATTTTGTTCTAACAATAGTTAAGTAATTGTCTTAAAACAGATTTCTAACTAACAAACAAATGGACAAATACAGCATAAATACAAATATTTAAGAACAATTTAAGTTAAGAAGAGACTTTGTGTTTAATGTTGAAAAATATTAAAATACAACTAAAGCTATGATGGAAAAAAAACAACCAAAATATGTGTTATTTAAAACATAAGTAATTGTAAAAAGTTGTTTCTATCGTAAATTTAAAAACTGAAGAAACTTTAAGTACTGTTTAGAAACTTTATTTCAATAGAAAAATTAATACAATTTTGGAAAGTATTTGTTTAGGATAAAATACAATTGAACAGAACATGTTACTGTCAGATTTCCATATTTTCAAAAAACTAGATGTCATAAAAAATGCATCAAATTTAACGATTAAAATTGCTTTAATTAAAAAAAACATTACTAAATTGTCCTAATAAATCAATTACGATTTAAATGTTTAAAATGCCTTTTGTTCTGAAATACACCAAATGCTGTATTTTGATAAATGTCTGAAAAAACTGTTCGACCTTGTCAGACTTTAAACGTATTGTGTACTTTGGCCACTGGGGGCGGTGTCCCTAATACTTCAACATGTATGGCAGGAGATTTAAAGTGCCGAAAAGTCTTGCAACAAATAGTCATAGAAGCAAAATAAATGTGTATACCGGTATATTTTATTCTGCTTCCCTAGTACATTTTTACAATGTGGTAAAACAATACGGCTTTCTGTGAAAATTATTTCAAATACTACATGTCTTTCTTTTTTAATGATTCAAACTTACTCATCTACACTGGGTACGGAAAGTATTCAAAGTATTCCCTTTACATTTTTCATTCTTTGTTTCATTACAGCCATTTGCTAAAATCAAAAAAGTTAATTTGATTTCTCATTAATGTACACTCAACACCCCATGTTGGCAGAAAAAACAGAAATCCAGAATTGTTTGAAAATTTGTTTAAAAAAAAACAAAAAACCCTGAAAAATCACACGGTCATATGCTGTGACGCTCGTATTTAACTCACATGCTGTCCATTTCTTCTGATCCTTCTTGAGATGGTTCTGCTCTTTAACTGGTGTCCGGCTGTGTTTAATTAAACTGATTGGACTTGATTAGGAAAGGCACACACCTGTCTATATAAGACTTTACAGCTCACAGTGCAAATGAGAATCATGAGTTGGAAGGAACTGCCCAAGGAGCTCAGAGACAGAATTGTGGCAAGGCACAGATCTGGCCAAAGTTACTAAAGAATTTCTGCAGCACTCAAGGTTCCTAAGAACACAGTGGCCTCCATAATCCTTAAATGGAAGAAGTTTGGGACAACCTCAACTCTTCCAAGTACTGATCATCCAGCCAAACTGAGCAATCGTGGGAGAAGAGCCTTGGTGAGAGACGTAAAGAAGAACCCAAAGATCACTGTAGCTGAGCTCCGGAGATGCAGTAGGGAGATGGAAGAAAGTTCCATAGTCAACTATCACTGCGGCCCTCCACCAGTCGGGGTTTTATGGCAGAGTGGCCCGACGGAAGCCTCTCCTCAGTGCAACACACATGAAAGTGCGCATCGAGTTTGCCAAAAAACACATGAAGGACTCCCAGACTATGAGAAATAAGATTCTCTGGTCTGATGAGATCAAGACTGAACTGTTTGGTGTTTATTCTAAGCGGTATGTGTGAAGAAAATTAGGCACCGCTCACCACCTGCCCTATACAATCCCAACAGTGAAACATGGTGGAGGCAGCATCATGATATGGTGGTGGGACGGGTTACAATTGAAGGAAAGATGAACACGGCCAAGTACAGAGCTATCCTGGAAGAAAACCTCTTCCAGAGTGATCAGGACCTCAGACTGGGCCGAAGGTTCACCTTCCAACATGACGATGACCTTAAAGGCCTACTGAAACCCACTACTACCGACCACGCAGTCTGATAGTTTATATATCAATGATGAAATCTTAACATTATAACACATGCCAATACGGCCGGGTTAACTTATAAAGTGACATTTTAAATTTGCCGCTAAACTTCCGGTTCGAAACGCCTCTGCGGATGACGTATGCGCGTGACGTAGACCGGGGAACACGGGTATGCCTTCCACATTGAAGCCAATACGAAAAAGCTCTGTTTTCATTTCATAATTCCACAGTATTCTGGACATCTGTGTTCGTGAATCTGTTTCAATCATGTTCATTGCATTATGGAGAAGGAAGCTGAGCAAGCAAAGAAGAAAGTTGTCGGTGCGAAATGGACGTATTTTTCGAACGTAGTCAGCCACAACAGTACACAGCCGGCGCTTCTTTGTTTACATTCCCGAAAGATGCAGTCAAGATGGAAGAACTCGGATAACAGAGACTAACCAGGAGGACTTTTGACTTCAATACACAGACGCCTGTAGAGAACTGGGACAACACAGACTCTTACCAGGATTACTTTGATTTGGATGACAAAGACGCAGACGTGCTACTGTGAGTATGCAGCTTTGGCTTCTAAACATTTGATCGCTTGACCGTATGTGCGCAACTTTTTTTTGCGTATGTACGTAACTTTTTAAAAATATATAAGCTTTATGAACCTTGGGTTAGGTGAACGGTCTTTTGGGCTGAGTGATTGTGTGTGTTGATCAGGTGTTTGAATTGTATTGGCGTGTTCTATGGAGCCAGGAGCTAGCAGAGGAGCTAGGAGCTAGCGTAACAAACACGCAGGTGTTTTTATGCAGGATTAATTTGTGGCATATTAAATATAAGCCTGGTTGTGTTGTGGCTAATAGAGTATATATATGTCTTGTGTTTATTTACTGTTGTAGTCATTCCCAGCTGAATATCAGGTCACCCCCGGCTCTCACAGCATCTTCCCTATCTGAATAGCTTCAACTCCCCACTAGTCCTTCACTTGCACTTTACTCATCCACAAATCTTTCATCCTCGCTCAAATTAATGGGGAAATTGTCGCTTTCTCGGTCCGAATCTCTCTCACTTCATGCGGCCATCATTGTAAACAATAGGGAACTTTGCGTATATGTTCAACTGACTACGTCACGCTACTTCCGGTAGGGGCAAGCCTTTTTTTTTATCAGATACCAAAAGTTGCAATCTTTATCGTCGTTCTATACTAAATCCTTTCAGCAAAAATATGGCAATATCGCGAAATGATCAAGTATGACACATAGAATAGATCTGCTATCCCCGTTTAAATAAAAAAAATTCATTTCAGTAGGCCTTTAAACACACAGCTAAAAATAAAAGAGTGGCTTTGTAACATTTCTGTGACCATTCTTGACTGGCTCAGCCAGAAGAACCATGACCTAAACTTAATTGAGCATCTCTGTAGAGACCTGAAAGTGTCTGTCCACCAACATTTACCATCCAACCTGACAAGACACTGGAGAGGATCCCCAAATCCAGGTGTAAAAAAACTTGTTGCATTATTTCCAAGAAGACTTGCTCAAAAGGTGCTTCCACTTTACTGAGCAAAGGGTCTGAATACTTATGACCATGTGATTGTTCCCTTTTCAATACATTTGCAAACATTTCTGCATTTCACTTTTTTTCTGTCAATATGGGGTGCTGAGTGTACATTGACAAGAAATAAAATGAACTTTTTAGATTTAAGCAAATGGCTGCAATAAAACAGAGTGACAAATGTAAAGGGGCCTGAATACTTTCCATAGCCACTGTATGTTTACAGGTGTGACATCTAAAGTAGAACAAGAGTATGTGGAAAAATGAGACGACAACAACAACAAGTGGGCTCACAGGAAAAAAGATTAGCGCGGCTGCATCTTGAGTCATGCCAGCAAGTCATAAGGCGTGAAAGTTATTATTGTGCAACAGAAACTATTCACAACACTTATTAATAAACGCGTCAAATGAATATCTCTGGCATTGTCATGAAACATGAGCATTATCTTGTTACCTCCTTTTTGATACAAGTCTTGTATTGGAGGTTACAAGCGACAGTGTAACGTTTGCGTTATTCGGCCGCGTCCTCGCTCTGATCCGGGTCGAGCATCTGGTCCAAGGCTTTCTGGGCCGCCACCTCAGAGAAGCGGGTCACCTGCGGCGTGCCCATCGTGCTCGACTGGATCTGCGGCTGCGGCAGACCCTCCACGATGCTGCGGACCGCCAGCAGGTGTCTGCGTTGTCTCTCTTGCACTGGAAACAAAGACAATGATCGGGGTTGTGGAACAATTCGGAACATTTTCAAAGATTTGGAATCAGACCCAAAAAAAAAAGTCACACAAATGGATTTTTTTTCTTTCTTTGTTTTTGTTGGAATAATTCCAAAATAAGACACAAAGATTAAACATGGGATGTTACTACAGTGGCACAGTATCGTATCTTGGTATTCCAGATTGCTTTTTAGTGCTTAACTTATTTTTACACTTGTAAAATTGCAGGATTATTAGCAAAGGAAAATACCTCATTCTTGTTTTAAATTAAGACTTTACGACTGTTTTTCAAAATCCTGTACTTACTACTGCAATAGTTGGCCTTTTTTGCTCACAATAATGTCTACATTTTTGTAATGATTCAATTTTAAACTTTTTTTTTTTTATTAGTCCATAGTAACTTCAGGCTTCCTTCTCCTAACGTTAAAAGAAAAAATAATATAAGATTTGTATTCCTATAATATTTTCTTAACAATACAACTTTTTGATAGCATGACTTCTGTTTCCAAGATAACTTAATTCTTGGAATGAAATATCTAAATCTAAATCTGTGTTAAATGACGATGTTTTCATGTAATGATACAACTAGTATTTCTCCCCATTTTGACTATTTTTTTGTACTATTACACTCGATCACATATTTGACTTCTATAACCAAGACTACTTAATTTTTGTAAAGTAGAAAAAAACAACTGCAATATTATGACTTTTAATTTAAAAAAGAGGACTTCATTCTCTTATTACTAAACTCTGTTCATTTAATGATACACATTCACATTACAACTGTCTTTGGGGTAATATTACATATGACATCTCTTCCTAAGACAACATAATTATTTCAAAGTAAAACATTAATTCCGCAATATGTTATTCTTGTCATATTTTGAATTTGTTTACGTAATGATAAAAAAGATGGCTTATCTCTCACCACCTTTTTTCTTGTAATATTACAAGTTGTACCATAGTATACGACTTCTCTAACATGGGTTTAAGATTGAAAAAAATTATCAAATTTAACAATGTTTTATTTTAAAAAAAAAAAATTGTAACATAGGATATTTTAATGTAATAACATTACTTTATTCTCTTTGCATTACGGCATTTTTTTCTTATTACAACTTTTCCCATTGAATAGGATTTCTTTTATCAGGACTTTAGTATCTTGATGTAAAAAAATATATATATTTAAATGCATTCTTATAATATAGCTTTTTTAAAAATCAGCATTATTGCAGAAAAATATATATATATTTTTGTCATATCAGGATTTAGTTCGTGAAATACCACACCATGACTTTAGCCTCTTAGCGTTACAACATTTTTCTTTCATATGATTAATACTTTTCTCATTATATGAATGAATGAATGATCTTTATTGTCATTGTGCATGTACAGGTACAGGTCCAACGAAATTTAGGTTGCTTCCCTAAGGTGCTTTGCTTTTTAAAAAAAAAAAAAAAAAGAAACCACACAATATACAAAAACAACACAATATACACAATATGGGCACCCGATGATTATGAGTTATTCTACAAGACAAATTAATTATGGTAATGTTGAATAAAAATAACAAATGACACACACACACATACATATATATATATATACACACACACATATATATATACACATACATACATATACTGTATATATATACACATACATACATACATATATATACATATATATATACATATATATATATACACAGTGTTGGGTTAGTTACTGAAAACCAGTAATGAGTTATAGTTACGAGTTACTTCATTTCAAAAGTAACTCAGTTACTAACTCAGTTACTTACACCAAAAAGTAATGCGTTACTTTGAAAAGTAACTATTTAGTTACTTATTTTTTTCTTTTCTTTTTTAAAAGCTCCCATTAATGCCCTTTAGCCTTCATTTCAGTACTGTTATTGCACTGGAGAATAATACAACGTGTTGATCAACTTGACATGCATTTGCATCACTGAACTCTGCTAAGCAACGTGCTCTACATACAACACACAAACAATGTGGTCTACATACAACACACAAACAATGTGGTCTACATACAACACACAAACAATGTGGTCTACATACAACACACAAACAATGTGGTCTACATACAACACACAAACAACGTGGTCTACAT